>NC_041388.1:486240446-486275307 GCF_002162155.2 Triticum dicoccoides
GGGGGGGGGGGAAGCTGGGCCGGCTGGTGGGCTGCACGGGTGAGGCCAGGTAGGCTTTACTCCTTTTATTTTTTTTCTCTCTGTTTTGTTTTAACTCTGTTTTCTATTTTGCAGGTTTGTTTTGAATTTGGTTTTGAAACCAATTCAATTTATTTTGCTTCTGACAATATTTTTAGGAGCTAAAAGAATTAAAACAATGCTCCATAAGAATATTTCTGAATTATTGGACCTATATTTATTTAACAGTAGATATAAGTCCAATTCAAATAGCTATGATTTAAATTCAAAGTCCCAAAAATAATTCCTTAAAAATGTTCAATATTTTGGTTGGGACTAGAACCCTTACCAAAAATTATCAAACATTTAAGAAGAGCCTTTTGGAGCAATGAATAAGATTTCTAGGGTTTCTTGCCCCTCTTTTATTTAGGGTTTTGAGGCTTCCAATATTCCTCAATTCAAGTTTTAAAAATATAGACATGATGCACGCATGAAGCTAACCTAGAGCAATGCCTGAAGCTAGGGATGTGACACCAAGACGTTGGGTTAAGTGTGCACACGCATTTTTTGCGAACACCCCTGCATTTTATGCGTGGGGGTTGAAGCCGACGGCTGCAATCTTTTAGGTTATACACAGGTATACATAAACGGCCGCACAGGAGGCATCATACTACTTTCAGGCAAAAGTATAAAAATAACCTTATAAAAAATTCATAAAAGCATTGTGCTTACAATGAAAATACATATCACTCAAACATAATATTTTTCGAGCACCGGGCCTCTATCAAACGAGCACCCTCGAGAACCTCCTCGAAATAGTGCTCGGCAGCCACCCGGCCTATGGCTGATCCCTGCGCCGCAATAGTGGTAGCGTCCATCTCTGCCCCGTATGCTTTAACACGGGCAAGGGCCATCCGCGAGCCTTCTATGCATGCCGACCTCTTCATCGCATTAATGCGCGGCACCGCATCAAGGAACTGCTGCACTAAGCTGAAATAGCTGTTCGGCTTTGGTCTTTTCGGCCATAGCTGATCCACAACAGACCTCATGGCGAGTCCGGACAACCTATTCAGTTCGGCCGGCTAGCTGGTCAGTCAATGAAAGCGGACGCTCTGGAACGTGGAATTGCGTCCAGAACAGCTTGTCCACTTCACGATCTGTCTGACCATGAAAGTACTTGGCCGCATCAGCAGCGCTCGCCGCCAAATCCATATACGCATCTGCCGAACTCCACAACCAATCCAGAGGGGCACGAGGATCTCCGAACTTCCTCCGTAACATGAAGGGTTTCCCAGCCGCAATATGCCCGGCTTCTCGCAGCTCCTCCTTCTTCGCTCTCATAGCAGAACGGGTGTCTTTGTCCGCCGCCGATGCCTTCTCAAGGTCTGTTGCCTTCGCTCAGTTTTCTTTTTCAAGGAACCAGCAATGGTCGGCAGTGTCTTTTAATTCTACGGCCATCTTGGCCATCTTCTCCTGGCTCTCGCAATGTGCGGCCTTCTCGGCTTTCAACTCTTCGGCTGCCTTCAAAGTAGCCGCATTACTAATCCTCGCTTGTTCCTTGGCTCGGGCAAGTTCCGCCCGCAAGGCTTCCACGGTGGCAGCTCCATCTGCAGTCACAACATATTAAAGATACTGGCATTATGCTGCTCTTACTATGTGGCGTTCACCGGATAATAACACTTATCCTGTGCCTCGTCAAGCCTCTTGTTAACAAGCTCGATGTCGGCGTCTGCCGCTTCCAGTTGCCATTTTAATTGGGCAAAGTCCCTAGTCCAGCTAGCCACCGGAGCTCCCACCACCTACACATAACGGCAGTTTGGTTATTGCCTGGGAATATGATCCTCTGTTCGCCGCCGTTCTCGATGACAACCAGAGTCTCAGGGGCTACTATAACATGTGCAGTACTATCACATATTATCTCACATACCTCAAAGCCTGTCAATAGACTCATAAAGGCTTCATGTAATCCGCTTTCAGCGGACGAGATTCTCTCCATCACCGTACCCATCAGCGTACGGTGCTCTTCTGAGATGGCCGCCCGCCCCACCAACTCCCTCAGAACGTCCGACCACACACCAGATGGTGCCGGACTCATTCGTATGCTCTCTTCGGGAGCCGGACACTTGGGACTTTGGGGGTCTACGGGATTATCTTCTGGCCTCACCGGATCCGGAGAGGCCCTCCGCGACGACACTTCGGGGTCGCCCGCTTCTCGAGCGGAGGAGTCCGGGGGAGGCGTTTCGCTCTCCATCATCTCTGGAAGAAGATCCCCCGAAGACGAGCTCATTTGAGAGGGGCTGAGGCCCGAATTGCAAGATAGATGCGGTGGTTATTTTGTCAGAGGAAAAAGATAGCGTACCCTTACTATTGAAATATTTTGGATCACTTACGACTCGTTGGAGGGCTGACCCCCCCGCGGACTCTGTGCGGCAGAAGCACCCCCCAAGGCAGGACCCTTAGTGGGAGACCTCTTCTCCTGTTTGGAGGCTTCGGCTTTCGGATCCTCAGAAGCAGTCCTTTTCCTCCCCCGATCATCCTCCTTCATGGAGACGCTCGTTCCCTCGGTTGGAGCGGATAGCGATGGGGGCCCGCGTCCGCCCGTATTATCTCCCTCGGTATCTTCCTTCAAGGGCTCCGGGCAAGGTGCGACCTCTAGCATCTTCTCCAATACCGGATTTTCCAAACCCTCAGGGAGGGGGGCCAAACACCGAATCATCTCCGCCTTTGTTAGCTAGTCCTGGGCAAAAAGCGAACTCTTAGAAATAACGTTGAATAAAAGACATTGTGTTCGGCTAGAGCATTTCTTAATTGTTTGGCGGCGCGGTTACTACTCAGGTGTTTTCCAGTAGCAGCGAGCCTATAGTAGTAGATTATTGCCTCCACAAGATTGGGAGGGAGTTGACCACTTCAGGATGTATTTATGCTGAGAAGGTGCGTTTTGCCGCACATCAGTTGGATGGACCAGCAGCATCATGGTGGGAGAATTACACTGTCGCCTACCCTATAGCCACGGTGACATGGGACCAATTTTAGCAAGCCTTCCGTACAGCCCATGTCTCAATTGGAGCCATGAATTTGAAGAAGCGTGAGTTTTGCAACTTACGCCAGGGGAACCGTACTGTGGCTCAGTACACAGATGAGTTTAGCAAGTTATCTCGCTATGCCCCTGATGATGTGGCCACAGATGCCGCAAAGCAGGAGAAGTTTATGGAAGGGCTGAATGATGAGAAGAGTATGCAGTTGATGGTGGAAACATTCACCAACTACTAGGAGTTGGTAGATAAGGCCCTTATGATTGAAGGGAAGCAGGAGCAGATTGAGAGCCGTAAGAGGAAGTATGGACAAGGGAGGTATAACTCAGGAGCTCAGCAGAAGCCCCGCCTAACCCAGAACTCGAGAGGACTTGTTCATAACCATGGAGGCCACAACCATAATGGAGGAAGTAACCATAATCAGACTAGCACAAGGAATGGGAATGGGAATGGAGCAAGCAACAATCAGAACCGCCCCAATCCAGCCACACCCACCAAGAGAGACCTAAGCCACGTTACTTGTTTCAAGTGCGGGAAGACTGGACACTATGCCACGGAGTGCCCTGAAGGGAAGAATGGAAACGGAAATGGGAGCGCTGGGAAGAAGCCCAGTCCATTCAACAAAGGACAAGTGAACCATGTTAACATGGAGGAGGTTGAAGAGCAGCCAGACGCGATTATAGGTAAGCTTCTGGTTAAGTCATTTACCGCACTTGTTCTTTTTGATACTGGTGCATCGCATTCATACATATCAAGGGAATTCGTGGATAAGTTTAAACTACCGACCCAAACCCTTAGGACCCCTGTATTAGTAAGTTCACCTGGAGCAGAGTATATGGCTAGTCGATGGTGCGACCAGATACCCTTGACCATTGGTAGCCATGTTTTTCCGTCTGACCTAATTATCTTGGAGTCACAAGGATTGGATGTGATATTAGGAATGGAATGGATGTCAAAGTATGGAGGAAACATTGACTATGTTAGTAAGTCAATTTGTCTCATCACCCCGGAGGGAAAAAGGATCAAGTATATATCTAGGCATGCGCCACGAAGTAGCCAAGTAAATACCCTCATGGGAGTTGTTCAGGAGGAAGTGCCTGTAGTAAAGGATTATCCAGATGTTTTTCCAGAGGAGTTGCCAGGCATGCCACCGGGTCAAGATATCGAGTTTTCGATTGAGCTATTGCCAGGCACAGGGCCAATATCCAAGAGACCCTATAGGATGCCCGCGAATGATCTAGAGGAGATTAAGAAACAGATCAAGGAGTTATTGGAGAAAGGTTACATTCGACGGAGTTCATCACCATGGGGAGCCCCAATGCTTTTGGTTGAAAAGAAGGATAAGTCCCTAAGGATGGTTGTTGATTATCGGGCCTTGAACAAGGTAACGATTAAGAACAAGTACCCATTGCCGATGATCAATGATCTGTTTGACCGACTACAAGGAGCTAAGGTGTTTTCGAAGATCAATCTGCGATCAGGATATCATCAGTTGAAGATACGAGAAAAGGATATACCAAAGACAGCCTTCACCACACGGTACGGGCTATACGAATATATGGTCATATCGTTTGGACTGACTAACGCCCCTGCCTATTTCATGAGCATGATGAACAAGGTGTTCATGGAATATTTGGATAAGTTTGTTGTGGTGTTCATTGATGATATAATGGTATATTCGAAGAATGAAGAGGAACACAAGGGGCATTTGCGATTAGTTCTCGAGAAACTCACGGAACATCAGTTATATTCCAAGTTCAACAAATGCGAGTTTTGGTTGAAGGAAGTCAGATTCCTTGAACATGTTATATCAGGAGAAGGTATATCATTAGATCCCACCAAGGTTCAGTCAGTCACTGAATGGTTGGCACTCACTTCAGTTAGCGAGATCCGCAGTTTTCTTAGACTCGCATGATACTATCAGAGATTCATTGAGAATTTTATAAAGACTGCAAAGCCAATGACAGAATTATTGAAGAAGGATACCAAGTTTAAATGGACGGAAGACTGTGAGGCAAGTTTCCAGGAGCTGAAGAAACGTTTGACTACAGCCCCAGTGCTGACACTGCCGGATATACGCAAGGATTTTCAAGTGTATTGCGACACCTCTCGCTTAGGACTTGGAAGTGTGCTTATGCAGGACGGAAGAGTTGTTTCGTATGCCTCACGACAACTAAAACCACACGAGTTGAATTATGCCACGCATGATTTGGAGCTAGCAGCCGTAGTGCATGCGTTGAAGACTTGGAGACATTACCTTATTGGAAACCATTGTGATGTGTACACAGATCATAAGAGTTTGAAGTACATTTTCACCCAAAAGGAGCTAAACCTTAGGCAGAGAAGATGGTTGGATCTTATAAAGGATTATGACATGAAGCTTCATTATCATCCAGGAAAGGCCAATGTCGTAGCAGACGCTTTGAGCCGGAAGAGCTATGCTAATACCCTAATAAGCATGGGATTGCCGAAGGAGTTAGCCGAGGATCTCCGGGAACTACATTTGGAGATTGTTCCTAGAGGTTTTGTTGCAACAATGGAGGTGCAGTCTACATTGTTGGGAAAAATTCGAGAAGCTCAGAAGGATGACAAAGAGATTGCAGAGATAAAAGAGAAAATGAGCGAAGGAAAGGCCAAAGGTTTTTGTGAGGATGAGCACGACACCCTGTGGTTTGAGGACCGTGTTTATGTGCCCAATAACGCAGACATTAGGAAGTTAATACTTCAGGAGGCTCATGACTCACCATACTCGATACACCTCGAAAACACCAAGATGTATTTGGATTTGAAGGAACATTTCTGGTGGACATGGATGAAGAAGGATATCGCCGAGTATGTGGCCGTATGTGATGTATGTCAGAGAGTGAAGGCAGAGCATCAAAAGCCAGCAGGATTGTTACAGCCTATGCCGATACCCGAATGGAAGTGGGATAAACTTGGCATGGATTTTATCACCGGATTACCCAGGACCAAATCAGGATATGATTCTATATGGGTAGTAGTTGACCGTTTGACCAAAGTGGCACACTTTATCCCAGTGAAAACAACTTATACTAGCGCAAAGTTGGCCAAGATATATATGACCAGGATCGTATGTCTGCATGGAGTTCCGAGGACCATCGTATCGGATAGAGGGACACAGTTTACCTCAAAGTTTTGGCATCAGCTGCACCAGACTTTGGGAACCAGATTGGAGTTCAGTACAACATTTCACCCGGAGACGGATGGACAAACCGAGAGAGTCAACCAGATTCTGGAGGACATGTTGAGAGCCTGTGCGCTAGATTATGGATCTAGTTGGGATGACAATCTGCCTTATGCAGAGTTCTCATACAACAATAGTCGCCAAGCCAGTTTGAAGATGGCACCATTCGAAGCCCTGTATGGACGAAGGTGCAGAACACCATTGATGTGGGATGAAGTTGGAGACCGACAGTTGTTTGGACCAGACTTGATGAAAGAGTCTGAGGAGAAGGTTAAACTGATCTGGGATAGACTGAAGATAGCTCAGTCCAGACAGAAGAGTTATGCAGATTCGAAACGCAAGGAGGTAACCTATGAAATTGGAGATCGAGCATATCTGCGAGTATCGCCTTTGCGAGGAGTGAAATGTTTTGGAGTTAAGGGAAAGTTAGCCCAAAGATTTGTAGGACCATATCATGTTTTGGAACGGATGGGAGAAGCTGCCTACAAGTTGGAGTTACCTGAAGGATTGTAAGGAGTTCACGATGTGTTTCACGTTTCCCAGTTGAAGAAGTGCCATGCTAAGATGGCCGATATACCGCTAAGAGATACCGTACCCTTGGAGGCGATTCAGTAGGATAATGACTTGACTTATGAGGAGAAGCCAGTCAAGATTTTGGAGTTTGCCAGTCGAGTCACCCGCAGCAAGGTCATCAAGTTTTGCAAAGTTTAGTGGAGCCACCATACCGAGGACGAAGCCACGTGGGAATGAGAGGATGATCTCCACAAGGACCACCCACACCTATTTTCTAGCCAACCCGAATCTTGAGGGCGAGATTCATCTTAAGGGGGGTAGGTTTGTAACATCCCAAATTTTCAATTTGGAATGTTATACATAGATCATTCTTGCATATCATGTTTTATTGCATTTCGTCTCGCGATCCTCGAAATCCTAAGCAACTCAAGGACCCTCGGAGAGAGTTGGGGATTTCCCAGATTTCATATTTGATTTTTATCAAATATTGAAATAAGGATTTTGGTTTTAATTATTTTTATCTCTGAAAATATTTCATATTAATATATGAGAGGAGATAATATGACTTCTCCAAAACAAATGAAACATTGGAGGAAAATATTAAAACCAATTTTTGCTTTTATTTGGATTTATTGCAATTTTGGTTGCATTAGAAAAATTGCACGTTTTCAAAATTGCATTTTAGGGCCAAGAAAATGTTCATCTCGTTCTAAATATTTTATTTAGATGGAGAAAATTTGTTTTGGAATTTTTAGAATTTTATTTTATTTTCTAGGATTTTTTTCCGAGTTTCGGCGGAATTGTTTTTTTAAAGCGCGCCTAGGCCTAGCTGGGCCGAAGCCCAGCGCCGGACCACCTCGCCCCCCGCGCCGCCGTCTCCTAGTGGGATTGCGCCGCCGCCGACAAGGAGTCCGGCTCGGACTCCCGTTCCTGCGCCGTGCCCCCTCCCCCAAGGCACCTCCGCCCCGCCCCCTTTAAAGCCGCACCCCCACTGCCCTTGGAGCCCCACCCCGCCGGGAGCCGCCGTCGAAGCCGCCGCGCCGCCCGCCGCCGCCCTCGCCGCGAGCCGCCGCCACCGCCCCGCTTAGCGCCGCCCCTCGCCAGAGCCGCCGCCGTGCCGGACCTCGCCGGAGGTTAGCGCCGTTCGGTTTTTTTAGAAAACCGGATCAGTTTTTGTTAGAAAACCCTACTTGTTTTTTTTGGTTCGCCGATTTTCTTTTTCGGGTTTTCTTTTTTTAGCGGATGTTCGTCCGGACGTTCGTTTTAACGAACGGTTTTCGCCCGTTAGTTATAGATAATGAACGCTCGTTCGTTAGCCTATTCGTCAGTTTTCTTTTATTGGATTAATCCGCGATTATTTCTGATCGTGATTTCTGATCCGATTTTCGTTTTAGTTTTTCTTTTCGCTCGTTAGTCGGAATCAGGCGATTCAAGCGCCTAGATCTTCATCTTGAGACCCTCTTTTCGTTTAACCAACTTGCACAAGTTTTTGCTACTATAAAATTTGACCTAGGTCCAGATTAGTAAACAGATCTTGTTTCTTTCGCCATTTGAGTTTTGCCATTTGATTCATTTCTTTTTGCAAACCGGAGTTCTTAAGTTGAACTTTATGGTTAGATCTTTTTATTTGAGATTTACCCATGTGTCTTAGCTTGATTGCTTATGTATGCTATTGTTTGTTTGCGATAGAATTCCCGGAGTGCGAAGCGTGTTATTTGGAGTCTCTAGGTTACACAGATCGTCAGCAAGGCAAGTAACACTTTGATCATACCCCTTTATCACCCAGTTTTTATGCATTAGTTCCAATCCTCAAACATTGCATGGTTAGGATGTCATTAACATGTGGGTTGGGAAGTAGTTGATGAGGTAGAACCTATTACCCTGTTACATTCAAACCCGTGGGAGTTACTTCTACGCGTTGCTTATATTGCTATGATATGCTCGTAGACGTGGTTTAGGTGAGTGAAATCCATGACAGATGTGAGATTGTTAATTAATGGTTCAACTTAAGGTGGCAACTTAAATACACATCTGGGTGGATTGAGGCACCTGGAGTACCCAGTGTTGCCTGTATTTTTTGGAAATCCCGGAGTACCTGCGTGATTTTCCTATGGACCGCCACCCAGGCTCAAAGGGAACTGACATTATTCATGCTAGAAACTTACGTGTGCAGGACAAGCTACTATGGGCTCTAGCATAGTTGAGTAAGTTACATGAAGCTCTTGAAGTGGTGGATCAGCAGGTAGTGGGTTTGTAGGTTTGGTATGGTCTACCCGGAGTAGAGAGTTAATGTTTCTGAAAGCCCGTGTCTCGGTCATCCGTTTCTCAAACACCCTGTAGTGCAAGAAAACCAAGAGAGGAGATCGAGTCTTGTGGGGAAAAGTGTGCAAACCTCTACAGAGTGTATAAACTAATCATGGTTAGCCGTGTCCCCGATTATGGACAATCTTGAGTATCTAGTACTTGGAGTATCTTAAGTATCTCATCACTCTAAACTAATATTGTTGGGTTGTTAATTACCTTAATTGGGATTGAGTTGGAGGAACCTTCTCAATGATGTTTCAACTACCATGATAGCTAAATTAAAATCTATTCCTTTGTTGTAGGGAAAAATTGGCTTTTCGCAAAACTATAACCATAGAGCTTTCCACCAGCCAAATATGCATGTAGTGATAGCATTATTCTGTTCTTGCTCTACTCTATTATTTTGCCAGCATATTCCATGTGCTGACCCGTTTTTGGGCTGCAACGTATTATGTTGCAGACTTTTCAGACGAGGAGTAAGGTTCGTTAGGTCGTTGTCGTGCAGCTCAGCTATGCCGTTGGAGTTGATGTACTCACTTTATCTTCCAAGCATTACGCTGTTATCGTATTAGATGGCCTTAAGCCATATTTATTGTAATAAGTTCTCTTTTGAGACATTCGATGTAATAAGTGTGTGATTACTACTCTGTTATAAATCCTCGAGTACTGTGTGTGTCAGCATTACCGATCCAGGGATGACACTGAAGCACAGAGACTTGACCATTTGAGGTCGGGTCGCTACATGCCCTTCCTTGGACAAGCATCCCACTTATGATTGACCCCCCTCGCAAGCATCCACAACTATGAAAGAAGAATTAAGGTAAACCTAACCATAGCATGAAACATATGTATCCAAATCAGCCCCTTATGAAGCAACGCATAAACTAGGGTTTAAACTTCTGTCACTCTAGCAACCCATCATCTACTTATTACTTCCCAATGCCTTCCCCTAGGCCCAAACAATGGTGAAGTGTCATGTAGTCGACGTTCACGTAACACCACTAGAGGAAAGACAACATACATCTCATCAAAAATATCAAACGAATACCAAATTCATATGACTACTTATAACAAGACTTCTCCCATGTCCTTAGGAACAAACATAACTACTCACAAATCATATTCATGTTCATAATTAGAGGGGTATTAATGTGCATAAAGGATCTCAACATATAATCTTGCACCGAATAAACCAACTGGCATCAACTACAAGTAGTAATCAACACTACTAGCAATCTACAGTTACCAATCTGAGGTTTTGAGACAAAGATCGGATACATGAGATGAACTGGGGTTTCAGAGGAGATGGTGCTGGTGAAGATGTTGATGGATATTGACCCCCTCCCGATGAGATGATCGATGGTGATGACGATGGTGATGATTTCCCCCTCTCGGAGGGATGTTTCCCCGGCAGAACAGCTCCGCCGGAGCCCTAGATTGGTTCCGCCTCGAGACGGCGGCGCTTCGTCCCGAAAGCTTCCTTCTGATTTTTTCTAGGAAAAAAGACACCTTATACAAGAAGATGGGCATCGGGGGGCTTCCAGGTGGCCCACGATGCAGGGGGCGCGCCCTCCACCCTCGTGGACAATGGGTAGCCCCCCTCTGGTGCTTTCTTCGCCCAATATTTTTAATATATTCCAAAACTGACTTTCTTGGAGTTTCAAGACTTTTGGAGTTATGCAGAACAGGTCTCTAATATTTACTCCTTTTCCAGCCCAGAATTCCAGCTGTCGGCATTCTCCCTCTTCATGTAAACCTTGTAAAATAAGAGAGAAAGGCATAAGTATTGTGACATACTCCCTCCGTTCCTTGATACAAGGTGTATAGATTTTTGAGAAAAAGTCCGAAATATAAGGTGTATTGCATTGCACCACTCATTTGGATAATTTTTGTAGGGATTTGATTACATTTCCTTATATCGGGCAAGCTCCTCTATTTCCTCATGTCAATTAGTCAGGTGTAATCTCGCCCAAAACTTGTGAAATTTTCACTCCACGTGCGTTCTTTAATTTCCGTGCCAAAAACTATACACCCTACATCTAGGAACGGAGGGAGTAATGTGTAATAACAATAAATATCAATATAAAAGCATGATGCAAAATGGACGTATCAATATATCATGATAATATAATAAACCGACATCCCTGATAATTCAGGGCCTCTGTCATTTCATTTCTTCGAAATTAAGTTTTATTGTCATCTCATATGATCAACTTGAGAGGTTTGATGCCCAAGTTATAGGGACCAAAGAGAGTTTGATGCATAGCACGACTCAAACATAGGTACCTGTTGAGCACAGCTCAGAAACATGTCACTTGCGGGCTTCCCGTTGAATGAACATAGCTATATTCACCCTTTTGATTGGCCTGGAGGCCAGGTGTATTCACCAAAAGTCCGGGTTATCGGCCTGTATGCAAGATGCTCTTCGACCAATTAAACCTGGATGACCCGCCCTGTTCTTAACAAGTCAAGCTCTTAAATGAGACCTTGAACTTGTCAAGGTTAGAACATTGATTTTGGAGTTTGCCAGTCGAGTCAACCGCAGCAAGGTGATCAAGTTTTGCAAAGTTTAGTGGAGCCACCATATCGAGGACGAAGCCACGTGGGAACGAGAGTATGATCTCCGCAAGGACCACCCACACCTATTTTCTAGCCAACCCGAATCTCGAGGGCGAGATTCATCTTAAGGGGGGTAGGTTTGTAACATCTCAAATTTTCAATTTGGAATGTTATACATAGATCATTCTTGCATATCATGTTTTATTGCATTTCGTCTCGCGATCCTCGAAATCCTAAGCAACTCAAGGACCCTCGGAGAGAGTTGGGGATTTCCCAGATTTCATATTTGATTTTTATCAAATATTGAAATAAGGATTTTGGTTTTAATTATTTTTATCTCTGAAAATATTTCATATTAATATATGAGAGGAGATAATATGACTTCTCCAAAACAAATGAAACATTGGAGGAAAATATTAAAATCAATTTTTGCTTTTATTTGCATTTATTTGCAAGATTGGTTGCATTAGAAAAATTGCACGTTTACAAAATTGCATTTTAGGGCCAAGAAAATGTTCATCTCGTTCTAAATATTTTATTTAGATGGAGAAAATTTGTTTTGGAATTTTAAAATTTTATTTTATTTTCTAGGATTTTTTTTCTGAGTTTCGGCGGAATTGTTTTTTTAAAGCGCGCCTAGGCCTAGCTGGGCCGAAGCCTAGCGCCGGACCACCTCGCCCCCCGCGCCGCCGTCTCCTAGTGGGATTGCGCCGCCACCGACAAGGAGTCCGGCTCGGACTCCCGTTCCTGCGTCGTGCCCCCTCCCCCAAGGCACCTCCGCCCCGCCCCCTTTAAAGCCGCACCCCCACCGCCCTTCGAGCCCCACCCCGCCGGGAGCCGCCGCCCCGCCGCCGAAGCCGCCGCGCCGCCCGCCGCCGCCCTCGCCGCGAGCCGCCGCCGCTGCCCCGCTTAGCGCCGCCCCTCGCCAGAGCCGCCGCCGTGCCGGACCTCGCCGGAGGTTAGCGCCGTTCGTTTTTTTTAGAAAACCGGATCGTTTTTTGTTAGAAAACCCTAGTTGTTTTTTTGGTTCGCCGGTTTTATTTTTCGGGTTTTCTTTTTTTAGCGGACGTTCGTCCGGACGTTCTTTTAACGAACGGTTTTCTCCCGTTAGTTATAGATAATGAACGCTCGTTCGTTAGCCTATTCGTCAGTTTTTTTATTGGATTAATCTGGGATTATTTCTGATCGTGATTTCTGATCCGATTTTGGTTTTAGTTTTTCTTTTTGCTCGTTAGTCGGAATCAGGCGATTCAAGCGCCTAGATCTTCATCTCGAGACCCTCTTTTCGTTTAACCAACTTGCACAAGTTTTTGCTACTGTCAAATTTGACCTAGGTCCAGATTAGTAAACAGATCTTGTTTCTTTCGCCATTTGAGTTTTGCCATTTGATTCGTTTCTTTTTGCAAACCGGAGTTCTTAAGTTTAACTTTATGGTTAGATCTTTTTATTTGAGATTTACCCATGTTTCTTAGCTTGATTGCTTATGTATGCTATTGTTTGTTTGCGATAGAATTCCCGGAGTGCGAAGCGTGTTATTTGGAGTCTCTAGGTTACACAGATCGTCAGCAAGGCAAGTAACACTTTGATCATACCCCTTTATCACCCAGTTTTCATGCATTAGTTCCAATCCTCAAACATTGCATGGTTAGGATGTCATTAACATGTGGGTTGGGAAGTAGTTGATGAGGTAGAACCTATTACCCTGTTACATTCAAACCCGTGGGAGTTACTTCTACGCGTTGCTTATATTGCTATGCTATGCTCGTAGACGTGGTTTAGGTGAGTGAAATCCATGACAGATGTGAGATTGTTAATTAATGGTTCAACTTAAGGTGGCAACTTAAATACACATCTGGGTGGATTGAGGCACCTGGAGTACCCAGTGTTGCCTGTATTTTTTGGAAATCCCAGAGTACCTGCGTGATTTTCCTATGGACCGCCACCCAGGCTCAAAGGGAACTGAGATTATTCATGCTAGAAACTTACGTGTGCAGGACAAGCTATTATGGGCTCTAGCATAGTTGAGTAAGTTACATGAAGCTCTTGAAGTGGTGGATCAGCAGGTAGTGGGTTTGTAGGTTTGGTATGGTCTACCCGGAGTAGAGTGTTAATGTTTCTGAAAGACCGTGTCTCGGTCATCCGTTTCTCAAACACCCTGTAGTGCGAGAAAACCAACGGAGGAGATCGAGTCTTGTGGGGAAAAGTGTGCAAACCTCTGCAGAGTGTATAAACTAAGCATGGTTAGCCGTGTCCCCGGTTATGGACAATCTTGAGTACCTAGTACTTGGAGTATCTTAAGTATCTCATCACTCTAAACTAATATTGTTGGGTTGTTAATTACCTTAATTGGGATTGAGTTGGAGGAACCTTCTTAATGATGTTTCAACTACCATGATAGTTAAATTAAAATCTATTCCTTTGTTGTAGGGAAAAATTGGCTTTTCGCAAAACTATAACCATAGAGCTTTCCACCAGCCAAATATGCATGTAGTGATAGCATTATTCTGTTCTTGCTCTACTCTATTATTTTGCCAGCATATTCCATGTGCTGACCCATTTTTGGGCTGCAACGTATTATGTTGCAGACTTTTCAGACGAGGAGTAAGGTTCGTTAGGTCGTTGCCGTGCAGCTCAGCTATGCCGTTGGAGTTGATGGACTCACTTTATCTTCCAAGCATTCCGCTGTTATCGTATTAGATGGCCTTAAGCCATATTTATTGTAATAAGTTCTCTTTTGAGACATTCGATGTAATAAGTGTGTGATTGCTACTCTGTTATAAATCCTCGAGTACTGTGTGTGTCAGCATTACCGATCCAGGGATGACACTGAAGCACAGAGACTTGACCGTTTGAGGTCGGGTCGCTACATGCCCTTCCTTGGACAAGCATCCCACTTATGATTGACCCCCCTCGCAAGCATCCACAACTATGAAAGAAGAATTAAGGTAAACCTAACCATAGCATGAAACATATGTATCCAAATCAGCCCCTTATGAAGCAACGCATAAACTAGGGTTTAAACTTCTGTCACTCTAGCAACCCATCATCTACTTATTACTTCCCAATGTCTTCCCCTAGGCCCAAACAATGGTGAAGTGTCATGTAGTCGACGTTCACGTAACACCACTAGAGGAAAGACAACATACATCTCATCAAAAATATCGAACGAATACCAAATTCATATGACTACTTATAACAAGACTTCTCCCATGTCCTTAGGAACAAACATAACTACTCACAAATCATATTCATGTTCATAATTAGAGGGGTATTAATGTGCATAAAGGATCTGAACATATAATCTTGCACCGAATAAACCAACTGGCATCAACTACAAGTAGTAATCAACACTACTAGCAATCCACAGGTACCAATCTGAGGTTTTGAGACAAAGATCGGATACATGAGATGAACTGGGGTTTCAGAGGAGATGGTGCTGGTGAAGATGTTGATGGATATTGACCCCCTCCCGATGAGATGATCGATGGTGATGACGATGGTGATGATTTCCCCCTCTCGGAGGGATGTTTCCCCGGCAGAACAGCTCCGCCGGAGCCCTAGATTGGTTCCGCCTCGAGACGGCGGCGCTTTGTCCCGAAAGCTTCCTTCTGATTTTTTCTAGGGAAAAAGACACCTTATACAAGAAGATGGGCATCGGGGGGCTTCCAGGTGGCCCACGAGGCAGGGGGCGCGCCCTCCACCCTCGTGGACAATGGGTAGCCCCCCTCTGGTGCTTTCTTCGCCCAATATTTTTAATATATTCCAAAACTGACTTTCTTGGAGTTTCAAGACTTTTGGAGTTATGCAGAACAGGTCTCTAATATTTACTCCTTTTCTAGCCCAGAATTCCAGCTGTCGGCATTCTCCCTCTTCATGTAAACCTTGTAAAATAAGAGAGAAAGGCATAAGTATTGTGACATACTCCCTCCGTTCCTTGATATAAGGTGTATAGATTTTTGAGAAAAAGTCCGAAATATAAGGTGTATTGCATTGCACCACTCATTTGGATAATTTTTGTAGGGATTTGATTACATTTCCTTATATCGGGCAAGCTCCTCTATTTCCTCATGTCAATTAGTCAGGTGTAATCTCGCCCAAAACTTGTGAAATTTTCACTCCACGTGCGTTCTTTAATTTCCGTGCCAAAAACTATACACCCTACATCTAGGAACGGAGGGAGTAATGTGTAATAACAATAAATATCGATATAAAAGCATGATGCAAAATGGACGTATCAATATATCATGATAATATAATAAACCGACATCCCTGATAATTCAGGGCCTCTGTCGTTCCATTTCTTCGAAATTAAGTTTTATTGTCATCTCATATGATCAACTTGAGAGGTTTGATGCCCAAGTTATAGGGACCAAAGAGAGTTTGATGCATAGCACGGCTCAAACATAGGTACCTGTTGAGCACAGCTCAAAAACATGTCACTTGCGGGCTTCCCGTTGAATGAACATAGCTATATTCACCCTTTTGATTCGCCTGGAGGCCAGGTGTATTCACCAAAAGTCCGGGTTATCAGCCTGTATGCAAGATGCTCTTCGACCAGGTAATCCTGGATGACCCGCCCTGTTCTTAACAAGTCAATCTCTTAAATGAGACCTTGAACTTGTCAAGGTTAGAACATTGATTGGATCATGAAAGAGCCAGCTTACGGAAAGCAAGGAGAAGCTCAGGCTGTTAAGCCCCTTCCTTGAAACTTGGTTAAACCAGCCTGTTTTGCACGATTCTACTCCAACCCCGCATACTCTTGATAAGTCAATCTTTTAAAGACCCTGTACTTATCCAAGTTAAAATGTCGATTGGGTCAAGTGAGAGCTGGCTCATAAAACGCGCGGATACTCCAACGACTATCATGCTAGTTTCATTGAAGAAGATATTTTGGCTCGGCGGCCTATGAAAGCCTCATGTTTTTTGAGTTTTTTTATTTGTTTTGGATTTGTATCACCTCTTTTTTTCTTACCATATGGTTTTTAGAAGTCGGGCCAAGTAGCCCTTATTATGTCTCATATTTGGGATATTACCCCCTACCCTGGTTATGGACTTCTATGGTCACCAGTGGAATTATACTGGGCATCATGACCCGCCCTGTGGTAAACCGCTAGGGCACTTATGATTTGTTTGTGTACAGGAAACAGGGACAAACAATTGATCTACATGATGATATAATAAACATAAGTTGCATATCCTCAACTGGCGGCTCAGCAGTATCATGCAAAATAAAACATGCACGATGGCATTGCAGATCATGGCTTTTCACTATACTATTACATAACTCAGCAAGCCCAAATGATTAAGTGTTTCAAAAGATTAAATATGAAATGTGAACCGCCGGGCAGATCAATCTTCTTGGCTTTGATGTCTTTAAGCTTCTGGATCATCCCTTGCCGATTCATCGTCCTTTTCCGTCATCTGGAAGTTTGGTGATGACCAGTAAATGCCATACAAGGCTTGGAATTCATCTTCATCATCTATAATATCGGACGGATCAACTTCAGGGGCGAAAGTATGCTTATAGATTGGAGGGATCACGTCCATCACTTTGTAAGCCGACGTGGGCATCTTCCGATTTTCCATATCATAAGCTACATGGTATTTTGAAAGATCAGTTTCATTAGTAATCAGACTGGCCAGGGGACATATCTCCGTCACGCAGGCAGCAAAGTCTTTCTTGTCAAAAGGAGTGCCATCTTCTTTCAAACTTGGATACCCAATAGCCATCTCGGCCGGGTCTAGCTCTGATTGCCATGCCTTGGCCCGGCTTAAGGCCGTCACAACACCGGCTCTTGTAGATGACTGCTTTATCTCTTCAATCCTAGTAGGAAGAATGGAAAGTTTTTTCAAGACGTCACTCAGAAGGTTGGGTGTTTGGCTAGTTGGGGAGATAGTGGCCAACATGTGCTGAGCTCTGGTATATAGTTGCTCAACAAGCATGTATACGGCCTTGAGTTTCGCAAGCATTTCTTGACCAAGGTTACTGCTCCTAGGGCCTGTGTAATAATTGAGACGGATCAAAGATGGTTTGCAACATGAAAAAGAAAATCCGGTTATGAAACTGGCAATATTACTTACCAAAAATAGCAGAGATCATCTGAGATATATGGTCTTTTAAGCCGGTAAGCTCCGTGGTCACTTCTTGGAAAGCAGTTTTAGCTTTTTCAGCCCGCTGTGTCAGGGAAGTTCTCTCCTCAACCCAGGCGGCTCTTTCAGTATTGCAATTGAGCAGTGGCCTCCTGTTTATGTATAGATTTGAAACCATATTCATATTTGAGTTACAAGGATAAAAGTCCCAAGCCTTTTGAAAGCAACAACGCTTGGCACTTGGGGGCTAATGGATGTGGACGAAACTCTTTACAACGGTGCATATAAATAAGTCCCAAGTCCTTTGCAAGCAATAGTACTTGGCACTTGGGGGCTAATGGATGTTGCTCTTTTATGAACACAATTTTTTCAAAGTCCCAAGCACAATACAAGTATTATCCTTGACACTTGGGGGCTAATACCTATTTGCTTTGTTCCAAGACAAATTTATGACCCGGACAAATGAGGTAATCCGGTTTATAGAGATTACATATTAAGGTTGTTGATTTTAAATAGGATGATTAGTCCCGACTTATTCATCACTGAGTAAGCCGGCCCTTGGGGGCTATGACTGCAAGGTTTTATCACTAAAGATTCGAAGACCTGGTTTAACCCTAACAATGAATGCCAACCGTTGAGGTATTCTACAAAGGATGCTCATTATGTCTCTGACTATTCTAAGTCTACAACATATTCAACTCTGTTATATATGGTAGACTTGGGGGCTAACAGGATAGGCATAATTTATTAAGCAAGAGTTCATACCTCATATTTTTGAGGCATCTGCTTCACCATGTCAACTTCAAGGTCACGGCTGGTATGCACTTGGTTAAGATAACCAAACAGTACTTCACTGATGCTCAATTGAGAATAGTTGGCAATGTCAAATCTCACTTTTCACCTTTCAATAAGTTCTTCTTTGGCGGAGTGCTTGGCTAAGACAGTGGGTTTTCCCAGCTCTTGAAAGCTGGTACCGGTAATCACAACATCATCAACATGTTTTCCTGGCGGTTTAAATGAACTTGTTGGCTCAGTGTTCAAAGGGTCGACAGTTATATGATTGGTTGAGAGGTCAGGAGTTTCTGGTGGCGGATCATTGACAGGTCCATCTGGGTGTTGCACAGAAGCCTCAGACAGCAGATTCTGCTGCTCTGGTTCAGGAATTTTGGGGTCTTCAGCCGGCTTAACCACCTTCGGTTTCTTGCTAGGCTTTGCCTTTCCACTGCAAGGATCGGGGGAGGTTAGTACAAATATAAAAAGTGCAAGAAGTAGGAAATAAAATAGTTACCCTGGGGCAGTCTTGAAAGCCGGAAGATTGGTCTGCGATGAGTCACCAGAAGAGGAACGAGAAGTCCCCTAATAGTTTGAATTCGAAGAATTAAGTGGCCAACGAATAATACCAGCCAGGGGATAGAAAGAGTTTAAGTTAGGAAGGACCTCGTTTCGGCGTTTTCGCGGTGCTGGTGTGTTCGTTAAACCGGAGGATAACTATCCATCTCTGCTGGTCCGGGTTTGTCGCCGGCCCTCGTGCTGCTGTTGCTTCAAAAGAAAGTGAGGATCCAAATGAGCTAAGGGGTGTGAAAAGCTTACTTTCCAGATTAGTCATCGAATTTTCTGACTTGGCAAAGGCTCCGAGTTGGAGGAAATAATCATTACCTCTTCTTCGACCGCTTGGTTGGCCCCCGTGTCATCCTGATGATAATCAGTGTCAATAAGATGGTTGAATAAGGAGCCAAGGGAATCAAGGGATACCTCTGACTCAGCAGTGTCGTCCAAGTCAAACAGCCCGGAAGTGCTTGGTTTCTTTTTATTCTTCTTGGCGGTTTTTGCTTTGGCTCTGGCTCTCTTGGCAGCTTCATGATCATACTTTTTATTCCAAAAAGTGGATCCAACCTGTGCAGGTTGACGAAGTCAAATTAATAGAACAGATGAATAATCAGGTAAAATAAATGGTTCGGATACGAACCGCTGGTGGCGTGTTAAGGGTGTAGAAAGGGTTTAATCCCACTTTGCTACAGCTTGCCAGACTCTGATACGTCTCCAACATATCTATAATTTTTGATTGTTCCATGCTATTATATTATCAACCTTGGATGTTTTATATGCATTTACATGCTATTTCATATGATTTTTGGGACTAACCTATTAACCCAGAGCCCAGTGCCAGTTTCTGTTTTTCTTGTTTTAGGGTTTCAAAGAAAAGGAATATCAAACGGAGTCCAAACGGAATGGAACCTTCGGAAAAGTTATTTTTAGAAAGAAAGCAATACAAGAGACTTGGAGTGCACGTCAGGGGATCAACGAGGTAGCCACGAGGCAGGGGGCGCGCCCACCCCCTTGGGCGCGCCCTCCACCCTCGTGGCCCCCCTGATGTATTTCTTCCGCCTATATATATATATATATATATATATATATATATATATATATATATATATATATATATCCATATACGCTAAAACTATGGGAGAGCACAATAGATCGGGAGTTCCGCCGCCAGAAGCCTCCATAGCCACCGAAAACCAATCTAGACCCGTTCAGGCACCCCGCCGGAGGGGGAATCCTTCTCCGGTGGCCATCTTCATCATCCCGGTGCTCTCCATGACGAGGAGGGAGTAGTTCTCCCTCGGGGCTGAGGGTATGTACCAGTAGCTATGTGTTTGATCTCTCTCTCTCTCTCTCTCTCTCTCTCGTGTTCTTGAGGTGGCACGATCTTGATGTATCGCGAGCTTTGCTATTATAGTTGGATCTTATGATGTTTCTCCCCCTCTACTCTCTTGTAATGGATTGAGTTTTCCCTTTGAAGTTATCTTATCGGATTGAGTCTTTAAAGATTTGAGAACACTTGATGTATGTCTTGCCGTGCGTATCTGTGGTGACAATGGGATATCACATGATTCACTTGATGTATGTTTTGGTGATCAACTTGTGGGTTCTGTGACCTTGGGAATCTATGCATAGGGGTTGGCACACGTTTTCGTATTGACTCTCTGGTAGAAACTTTGGGGCACTCTTTGAGGTTCTATGTGTTGGTTGAATAGATGAATCTGAGATTGTGTGATGCATATCGTATAATCATACCCACGGATACTTGAGGTGACATTGGAGTATCTGTCGGTGTTCTAGGAACGGGGGTCCCCAAACTTGCCTGCCTGCGGCCTGCGGCGTGGCTCAAGTGGGGGCCCAGCACGGCCCATCTTCATCAGCACAAGCTCAAGACCCTCGCGAGGGGCCAAGCCTCGCGGGGCGGACGACTAGAAGCTTCCTCAGAGGCAGCCTCATCAGGCAGGCTCGCGAGGAGGCGGAGAGATCAAGGCAGGGGTACCTCGCGAGGAACCCATGACGCAAGCCATGACGATCGAGACCAGGCGGGCGCCAGGCGGGCGCCGACCAACGCAGCGCCAAAACCCTCGCCCAGTGCGGCTCTGTCATGGCGACATTGCCTTCATTTCTCGCCCAGCGAGGGCTGCTTGAGAGCTAAAGGGGACCTCCCGAGCATCGCGACTCGGGGGCTCTTACCGGACCTCGGGCCGCTCACCTCCTGGCCTTGACCACGGCATCGTGACCTGGCATACCAGCGACAGCTGAAGCCTGCCTGGGGACTGGGACCTGTCAGCGTAGAGCGCCAAGTCCTCGCGAGGATAGAAAGGGGGAGCCGAGCCAAGACAGGACAAGCACTTCGCTTTGATTGATATTAAGGATGTAATATTCATAAAAGGCATGGCAGGCGCCTTACATACCCCCACATGATGTTGCTTTGATTCCTCGCAAGGAACAAGAGTACTAATCCTAAGGAACGCTAATCGCCCGCACCTCCGCAAGGGATGCCATTATCAATAGTGGACTGCCCGACACCGGCGCCAACCCCATCCAGATCAGTGGCGTCGGCGGCTGGACGCAGCTGCCCCACTCCGAGCACCGCGCGAGCTCGGGGGCTCGTAGCTGTCGTCGCTCGTCTTCGGAGTCGCGAGGAGCTCGGGGGAGCAGCTCGATTTCCCAGCTCCTCCGCTACTGCCTGAGAAGCCGCTGGAGGGCCGATGGGCGGGTCAGGTCCTCGTCAGTTCGTTGCCCCCGCCGCTCTCCCTGGGGCAGCACTCCAGCCGGCGCCCTTCAGTGTCGAAGACAGCTGGCTAGCCCGATGCAGCTCCAGCGACCCCAGTACATCTGAAGTTAGAGATGGAAACGGTAAATCACGACGCAATAGCAATAACAAACGCCGGAATAAAATAGATAGCACGAAGAGCACGACAGTAAACGCCGGATTCAAAAGCTCTCGGCCAGGTCAGCAAAAGCCGCCCCCTAAAGGCGCCAGAGACGAACTGACCAGCCTAAACAAAATTCTGGACCAAATATGTCAGGTCCATAGCACCCCTGGCAAACCAGCCAATCATACCCACAAAGAATGTTGGGTCTTCAAGCAGTCTGGCAAGCTCAACGCCGTACACAAGGGGGAGGATACACCAAGCGAAGATGAGGATGAGCCTCTCAAGGAAGACACTGGGGAACAAAAGAAATTTCCACCAGAAGTCAAAACAATAAACATGTTACACGTGATCAATGGCAGAAACAAAACGTCACTCCCAGAAAAATACGCCCGAAGGCCTATCACCGCGGAGTCCTGCCACTGGTCGTCTCAACCGATCACTTTCGACCATCGTGATTACTCAGCAAGTGTCCGGCGTGCAGGATGGGCTGCCCTAGTATTAAACCCAATAATTCACGCATACCACTTCTCACGAGTCCTGATGGACGGTGGCAGCAGTCTAAACCTGATATACCAGGATACAATCTGCGAAATGGGGATAGACCCAACAAAAAATTGCCATAGCAATATTACCTTTAAAGGAGTAATGCCAGGCCCAGGGGCTCATTGCACAGGCTCCCTGCTACTAAAAGTTATATTCGGCTCCCCCGATAACTTCTGTAGTGAACATTTAACCTTCCACATTGCTCCGTTTCAAAGTGGCTATCAAGCACTACTCGAACGCGAAGCTTTCGCTCGCTTTAACGCAATACCACACTACGCTTCCCTCACACTCAAGATGCCCGGTCCACGTGGCATCATTATAGTGAACGGAAGTATTAAGCGATCTCTGCACATTGAAGAGCGTGTGGCTGCCCTGGCAGCCGCACACTAAAAACGGCCTCACCAACTAAAGCATTTAGCAGGTCGTCACGACCTCGGACACGGTTAGACGAGTCCGGCGCAGCCATATGCAATTTTTACCGGATCAATGATCACACCCCAATTACAAATACAAGGGGCTCAACGTGCGCAGACAAGCGACAATTCTTACTTACCTTGAATTATACATGATTTCTTTAAAAAACTATCTTTTTGCACGACAGCTTTTTTCACCTAAGCTCCTCTCTTTTATAGATAATCATCGTGCTACACCCGTCTAGGATACGGCACAACGAAGACACAGGCGCAGACGTGCAGCAGGGACCCGCTCCAAGGATTCTTTTTAGATTAAGACCCTGCGTAAACCTTTTTTACTGTCTCTTGTGGATACATATCCACCGAATTCTCAGCACAGTCGAGAAGGATGCTGGCGTCTTGGCATGTGGCCATGTCAGAATAATGCACGTACCTGGACACAAGGGGCTTCTTACGAAGGGCACTATCTAGGCCCGGGTTATACCATAAAGACCGAATACCTTAGGGAGTGTTCGGTGTCGCGAGTTTGGCCTTATATGCATCAGCTCCGAATCATTATCTTTGGTCAAATGTTGGGTTTGCTCGGCTCCTGTGTTTTGGTGCCTTATGTTCCACTTTACCGGCTAAGGTAGAACCAGGAGAATTACTGCGATTGTGCCCTGGTTCATCCGGACGAGCACCTTAGTAGAGAAAGCCGAAAACTGACTGTCATGATATAGCGTGAGACTGGTCAACCACTCGGTGACTTATCGGAATGTTAGAATTCCTCCGCCTTAACGAAGGGTCGTTTCCCGGCCAGGCATGTACGTACCCCACAATCGGGAGAGTGCGGAGCCACCAGGGGCTATCTAGTAGCCCCACTGTCAAACTCCTATGGCTAAGTGAAAGTGTTAAAGCATTATAGTCCGGTTGTCTTGCTCGCTACGCTATCACCTCCTTAATAGGACCAAGACGTTGGGTTAACTGTGAACACGCGTTTTTTGCGAACACCCCTGCATTTTATGCGTGGGGGTTGAAGCCGACGGCTGCAATCTTTTAGGTTATACACAGGTATACATAAACGGCCGCACTGGAGGCATCATACTACTTTCAGGCAAAAGTATAAAAATAACCTTATAAAAAATTCATGAAAGCATTGTGCTTACAATGAAATACATATCACTCAAACATAATATTTTTCAAGCACCGGGCATCTATCAAACAAGCACCCTCGAGAACCTCCTCGAAATAGTGCTTGGCAGCCACCCGGCCTATTGCCGATCCCTACGCCGCAACAGTGGTAGCGTCCATCTCTGCCCAGTATGCTTTAACACGGGAAAGGGCCATCCGCGAGCCTTCTATGCACGCCGACCTCTTCATCGCATTAATGCGCGACACCGCATCAAGGAACTGCTGCACTAAGCTGAAATAGCTGTTCGGCTTTGGTCTTTCCGGCCATAGCTGATCCACAACAGACCTCATGGAGAGTCCGGACAACCTATTCAGTTCGGCCCATTCGGCTAGCTGGTCAGTCAATGAAAGCGGACGCTCTGGAACGTGGAATTGCGTCCAAAACAGCTTGTCCACTTCGCGATCTGTCTGACCATGGAAGTACTTGGCCGCATCGGCAGCGCTCGCCGCCAAATCCATATACGCATCCGGCGAACTCCACAGCTAATCCAGAGGGGCATACCGAGGATCTCCGAACTTCCTCCGTAACATGAAGGGTTTCCCAGCCGCAATATCCCCGGCTTCCCACAGCTCCTCCTTCTTCGCTCTCATAGCAGAACGGGTGTCTTTGTCCGCCGCCGATGCCTTCTCAAGGTCCGTTGCCTTCGCTCGGTTTTCTTTTTCAAGGAACCGGCAACGGTCGGCAGTGTCTTTTAATTCTACGGCCATCTTGGCCATCTTCTCCTGGCTCTCGCAATGTGCGGCCTTCTTGGCTTTCAACTCTTCGGCTGCCTTCAAAGCAGCCGCATTACTAATCCTCGCTTGTTCCTTGGCTCGGGCAAGTTCCGCCCGCAAGGCTTCCACGGTGGCAGCTCCATCTGCAGTCACAACATATTAAAGATACTGGCATTACGCTGCTCTTACTATGTGGCGTTCACCAGATAATAACACTTACCCTGTGCCTCGTCAAGCCTCTTGTTAACAAGCTCGATGTCGGCGTCTGCCGCATCCAGTTGCCGTTTTAATTGGGCAAACTCCCTAGTCCGGCTAGCCCCGGAGCTCCCACCACCTGCACATAAAGGCAGTTTGGTTATTGCCTAGGAATATGATCCTCTGTTCGCTGCCGTTCTCGACGACAACCAGAGTCTCAGGGGCTACTATAACATGTGCAGTACTATCACATATTATCTCACATACCTCAAAGCCTGTCAATAGACTCATAAAGGCTTCATGTAATCCGCTTTCAGCGGACGAGATTCTCACCATCACCATACCCATCAGCGTACGGTTCACTTCTGAGATGGCCGCTCGCCCCACCAACTCCCTCAGAACGTCCGACCGCACACCAGACGGTGCCGGACTCATTCGTATGCTCTCTTCGGGAGCCGGACACTGGGGACTTTGGGGGTCTACGGGATTATCTTCTGGCCTCACCGGATCTGGAGAGGCCCTCCGCGACGACACTTCGGGGTCGCCCGCTTCTGGAGCGGAGGAGTCCGGGGGAGGCGTTTCGCTCTCCATCATCTCTAGAAGAAGATCCCCCGAAGACGAGCTCATTTGAGAGGGGCTGAGGCCCGAACTGCAAGATAGATGTGGTGGTTTTTTTCTCAGAGGAAAAAGATAGCATACACTTACTATTGAAATATTTTGGATCACTTACGACTCATTGGAGGGCTGACCCCCCCGTGGACTCTGTGCGGCAGAAGCACCCCCCAAGGCAGGACCCTCAGTGGGAGACCTCTTCTCCTGTTTGGAGGCTTCGGCTTCCGGATCCTCGGAAGCAGTCCTTTTCCTCCCCCGATCGTCCTCCTTCCTGGAGACGCTCGTTCCCTCGGTTGGAGCGGATAGCGATGGGGGCCCACGTCCGCCCGTATTATCTCCCTCGGTATCTTCCTTCAAGGGCTCCGGGCAAGGTGCGACCTCGAGCATATTCTCCAATACCGGATTTTCCAAACCCTCAGGGAGGGGGGCCAAACACCAAATCATCTTCGCCTTTGTTAGCCAGTCCTGGTCAAAAAGCGAACTCTTAGAAATAACTTCGAATAAAAGACATCGTGTTCGGCTAGAGGATTTCTTACTTGTTCGGCGGCGCGGTTACTACTCAGGCCCACGTCCTCGGTGATATCCGGACATTCCACTTGAGGTCCGAAGAATGACTTGTATATCTCCTCGTGCGTCAGGCCGAGGAAACTTTGAATAGCACGTGGCCCCTCTGGGTTGAACTCCCACAAGCGCAGGGGCCGGCGTTTGCAAGGCTGGACTTGACGAACCAGCATAACTTGTATTACCACAACCAAATTAAAATCTCCCTCGAAGAGATCTCGGATGCGGCTTTGCAGTATAGGCACGTCCTTGGATGGACCCCGGCTCAGACCCCTGCTAATCCATGACATCAGTTGTGGTGGGGGGCCTAGGCGGAAAGCGGGGGCAGCCGCCCACTTAGCACTTCTGGGAGCCATGATGTAAAACCACTCCTATTGCCATAATTCGGACACCTCTGGAAAGGAACCTTTCGTCCATGGAGCTCCTGCCGTCTTGCCTATTGATGCACCTCTGCACGCTGCATGTTGCCCCTCGATCATCTTCGGTTGTACTTTAAAGGTCTTGAGCCACAGGCCGAAGTGAGGGGTCACACGGAGGAAGGCCTCACACATGACAATAAATGTCGTGATGTGGAGAAAGGAGTCCGGAGCTAGATCGTGGAAATCTAGCCCGTAATAGAACATCAAGCCCCTGACGAAAGGATTCAGAGTGAGGCCTAGACCTCGGAGGAAGTGGGAGACGAACACAATGTTCTCGTTGGGTTCAGGAGTAGGGACGACCTGCCCTTGAGTAGGCAGCCGATGCGAAACCTCGGCGGTCAGGTATCTGGCCTCCCTCAACTTCTTAATGTCCTCTTCCATCACGGAGGAGGGCATCCATCGGCCTTGAAGGCTGGATCCGGACATGATTGAAGATCCGGAGTACCTAACCTGGGCTTTGGGTGTTAGAACTCGAGGCAGAGGAAGGGTTCGATTGAGCACGAGAGAGAAAAAGCAAAAACCCCGCCCCTTTATAAAGAGGGTTAATATCAAGCGTCCTCTCCATAGCCGTTTAGGACTTGCCTATAATCTAGGAGTCCTAGACATGGTTGGGTTACCCACGCCCGTATTGATGAGAATCTCGTAATTGGGGGAACAGGATCTCCGCTTCGGCAAGACGTGTCACGAAACCGCCTCGCGTTATGTGTGGAGCTGGTTGAAAGAAACGGTTCGAATAATCACCGGGCCATGACATAACGTCATGCTGCCAAAACAAGCTAGCAAATTAGATCTGCGAAAGCGTTATTCTCTCTGCGGTGGAATGTGGAACTTATTTTGCAGGGTTGGACACTATCCTCGTATTCAACTTCTTCTATAATGTATTCGGAGAAGGAACCCGCCTTGCAATGCCGAAGACAACTGCGCGCCGGACTCATCGTCATTGAAGCCTGGTTCAGGGGCTACTGAGGGAGTCCTGGATTAGGGGGTCTTTGGACAACCGGACTATCTCCATTGGACGGACTGTTAGACTATGAAGATACAAGATTGAAGACTTCGTCTCGTGTCCGGATGGGACTCTACTTGGTGTGGAAGGCAAGCTAGGCAATACGTATATGGATATCTCCTCCTTTGTAACCGACCTTGTGTAACCCTAACCCTCTCCGGTGTCTATATAAACCGAAGGATTTTAGTCCATAGGACGAACAATCACAACATACAATCATACCGTAGGCTGGCTTCTAGGGTTTAGCCTCTCTGATCTCGTGGTAGATCTACTCTGGTAACACCCATATCATCAATATTAATCAAGCAGGACATAGGGTTTTACCTCCATCAAGAGGGCCCGAACCTGGGTAAAACTTCGTGTCCCTTGCCTCCTGTTACCATCCGGCCTAGACGCACAGTTCGGGACCCCCTACCCGAGATCCGTCGGTTTTGACACCGACAGGGGGCTTCCAGGAGGCGCGCGAGGCAGGGGCGCGCCCATGGGGGTAGGGCGCGCCCTCCACCCTCGTGGATAGTGGGTGGCCCACCTCTGGTGCTTTCTTCGCCCAATATTTTTAATATATTCCAAAACTGACTTTCATGGAGTTTCAAGACTTTTGGAGTTGTGCAGAATAGGTCTCTAATATTTGCTCCTTTTCCAGCCCAGAATTCCAGCTGCCGGCATTCTCCCTCTTCATGCAAACCTTGTAAAATAAGAGAGAAAAGGCATAAGTATTGTGACATAATGTGTAATAACAACCCATAATGCAATAAATATCGATATAAAAGCATGATGCAAAATGGACGTATCAACTCCCCCAAGCTTAGACCTTTCTTATCCTCAAGCGGAAGCCGATATCGAAAAATATGTCGACATGTTTAGAGATAGAGGTATCGATAAAATAAAATACGGACATGAGGGCATCATGATCATTTTTAGAATAGAAACATATATATATATATATATATATATATATATTGTCATATGATTTCTTATACTGAAGTAACAATCTATTCACAATGTAAAGTATAAATCAGAAACTTCATTGAAAAACTAGCAAACTATAATCTCAGTCATTTAAGCAATTGCAATTTATCATAACATCGGAAAGAGTCAATATAAGAGCTTTTCAGCAAGTCCGCATACTCAACTATCATTTAGTCTTTCACAATTTCTAACACTCACGCAATACTTATGGGTATGAAGTTTTAATCGGACATAGAGAAAGGTAGGGGCTTATAGTTTTGCCTCCCAACCTTTTACCTCAAGGGTAACGTCAACAATAATGCTTTATGAAAACCCACATCCAATTGGATATATATATATATATATATATTAGGATCTTTCCATCACATAGTGCTTGCCAAAGGATAAAGTGTAAAAAGGAAATGTGAATATCACCAAGACTCTTGTATAAAGTATAAGACAAAAATAAAAGATAGGCCCTTCGCAAAGGGAAGCAGAGGTTGTCATGTGCTTTTATGGTTGGATGCACAAAATCTTAATGCAAAAGAACGTCACTTTATATTGCCACTTTTGATAGGGACCTTTATTACGCAGTCCGTCGCTTCTATTTCTTCCATATCACAAGCTCGTATAATGCTTATTTTCTCCACACTAATAGATCATACATATTTAGTGAGCAATTTTTATTGCTTGCAACAATGACAACTTACTTGAAGGATCTTACTCAATCCATAGGTAGATATGGTGGACTCTCATGGCAAAACTGGGTTTAAGGATATTTGGAAGCACAAGTAGTATCTCTACTTGGTGCAAAGAATTTGGCTAGCATGACGGGGAAAGGTAAGCTCAATGATACGTCTCCGTCATATCTACTTTTCCAAACACTTTTGCCCTTGTTTTGGACTCTAACTTGCATGATTTGAATGGAACTAACCCGGACTGACGCTATTTTTAGCAGAATTGTCATGGTGTTATTTTTGTGTAGAAATAAAAGTTCTCGGAATGACCTAAAAATCAACAGAGACTATTTTTGGAATATATAAAAAATACTGGAAGAAGAATCCACGTCAGGGGGCCCACACCCTGTCCACGAGGGTGGGGGTGCACCTACCCCCCTAGGCGCGCCCCCCTGCCTCGTGGCCCCCCTGACGCTCTACCGACCTCAACTCGAACTCCATATATTCACTTTCGGGGAGAAAAAAATTAGGGAGAAGGATTCATTGCGTTTTACAATACGGAGCCGCCGCCAAGCCCTAAACTCTCTCGGGAGGGCTAATTTGGAGTCCGATCGGGGCTCCAGAGAGGGGAATCCATCGCCATCGTCATCATCAACCTTCCTCCATCACCAATTTCATGATGCTCACTGCCGTGCGTGAGTAGTTCCATCGTAGGCTTAGTGGGCGGTGATGGGTTGGATGAGATTTATCATGTAATCGAGTTAGTTTTGTTAGGGTTTGATCCCTAGTATCCACTATGTTCTGAGATTGATGTTGCTATGACTTTGCTATGCTTAATGCTTGTCACTAGGGCCCGAGTGCCATGATTTTAGATCTGAACCTATTATGTTTTCATGAATATATGTGAGTTCTTGATCCTATCTTGCAAGTCTATAGTCACCTATTATGTGTTATGATCCGTTAACCCCGAAGTGACAATAATCAGGACCATTACCGGTGATGACCATAGTCTGAGGAGTTCATGTATTCACTATGTGTTAATGCTTTGGTCTGGTACTCTATTAAAAGGAGGCCTTAATATCCCTTAGTTTCCAATATGACCCTGCTGCCACGGGAGGGTAGGACAAAAGATGTCATGCAAGTTCTTTTCCATAAGCACGTATGACTATATTCGGAATACATGCCTACATTACATTGATGAACTGGAGCTAGTTCTATGTCACCCTATGTTATAACTGTTGCATGATCGATCGCATCCGACATAATTCTCCATCACTGATCCATTCCCTACAAGCTTTTCATATATTGTTCTTCGCTTAGTTATTTTTCCGTTGCTGTTGTTATAATCACTATAAACCCAAAAATATTACTTTGCTACCGTTACCACTATTATCATATTACTTTGCTACTAAATACTTTGCTACAGATATTAAGTTTCCAGGTGTGGTTGAATTGACAACTCAGCTGTTAATACTTGAGAATATTCTTTGGCTCCCCTTGTGTTGAATCAATAAATTTGGGTTGAATACTCTACCCTCGAAAACTATTGCAATCCCCTATACTTGTGGGTTATCAAGACTATTTTCTGGCGCCGTTGCCGGGGAGCATAGCTCCATTCTTTGAGTCACTTGGGATTTATATCTACTTATCATTATGAAGAACTTGAAAGATCAAAGAACCAGGATTTTTCCCTCAACTACGAGGGGGGGGGGGTAAGGAACTGCCATCTAGCTCTGCATTTGATTCACCTTCTATTTTGAGTAAACTTGCGACACCTACACATGCTATTGATTCTGATAGGTCGCATGTTATTGATGATGCTACTTCTACTTTGCATGATACTTATGATGAAACTACTTCTATGCTTGATACTACTGTGCCACTAGGTGAATTTCTTGATGAACAACTTGCTAGGGCTAGAGAGAATGAAATTATTGAAACTAATAATATTGATGAAAGTGATGATGAAGATTCTCCCCTAGATATGAATTGCTTGTTGTTCCTGAGGGTTTTGTTATGGATGAAGAAACTGCTAGAGACTTTCTTGCTTGCAATGATAGATCTATCTTAAGAAATTATTAGCTAAGCTTAAAGAAAAGTCTTTGAATGCTAGAATGAAATATGACCCTGCTTTTGCTACTTCACCTATCTTTATTACTGATAAGGATTATGATTTCTCTGTCGATCCTGAGTTAATCACTTTGGTTAAATCTGATCCTTTTTATGGCTATGAATCTGAAACAGTTGTGGCACATCTTACTAAATTAAATGATATAACCACCCTGTTTACTCATGATGAGAAAACTCGCTATTACTTTATCCTTAAGTTGTTTCCGTTCTCATTAAAGGGTGATGCTAAAACATGGTTTAATTCTCTTGATCCTTGTTGTGTGTGTAGTCACCGGGATATGATTTATTACTTCTCTGCTAAATATTTCCCCGCTCATAAGAAACAAGCTGCCTTATGGGAAATATATAATTTTGTGCAAATTGAAGAAGAGAGTCTCCCACAAGCTTGGGGGAGGCTTCTCCGATTATTTAATGTTTTGCCTAATCATCCCCTCAAGAAAAATGAAATACTTTATATCTATTATAATGGACTACCCGATGCTTCCAGAGACCACCTGGATAGTTGTGCTGGTCGTGTTTTCAGGGAAAGAACTGTTGATCAAGCTGAATTGCTATTGAATAATATGTTGACTAATGAAAGTAATTGGACACTTCCTAAACGAACTCCTAAGCCAACTCTGAAGAAAAGGGGTATTCTATTTCTCAGTCCTAAAGATATGCAAGAGGCAAAGAAATCTATGAAAGAAAAAGGTATTAAAACTGAAGATGTTAAGAATTTACCACCTATTGAAGAAATACATGGTCTTAATTTGCCACCTGTTGAAGAAATACATGGTCTTGATAACCCGACACAGGTAGTAAAGGTAAATTCTCTCTATAGATTCGATAAATGTGAAATCCCATTTACTAAGTTTGCTAGCCCATGCTTGGATGAGTTTGATGACTTCATGGTTAAACAAGAAAACTTCAATGCTTTTGTTGGTAGACAACTGAAACACAATGCTGATATGCTTGAACACTTGGGTGATTATATGGATAATGTTAAAGGTGAACTTAAACTTATTAGTAAACATGCTTCTATGGTTACCACTCAAGTAGAACAAGTACTTAAAGTTCAGAATGATTTGCTCAATGAATTAAATAATAAGAAGAATGATAATGTTGTTAGAGTTATGACTAGAGGTGGTAAAATGATCAGGAACCTTTGTATCCTGAAGGCCACCCTAAGAGAATTGAGAAAGATTCTCAGAGAGCTAATGTAGATGTACCTAGTCCTTCTAAAAGGAAGAAAAAGAAAAATGATAGGACTTTGCATGCTTCTAGTGAACCTGCTATTGACACACCTGAAAATCCCCAATGATATTTCTATTTCTGATGCTGAAACACAATCTGGTAATGAACATGAACCTAGTGATAATGTTAATGATGATGTTCATGTTAATGCTCAACCTAGCAATGATAATGATGTAGAGATTGAACCTGCTGTTGATCTTGATAACCCACAATCAAAGAATCAACGTTATGATAAGAGAGACTTCGTGGCCAGGAAGCACGATAAAGAAAGAGAACCATGGGTTCAGAAACCCATGCCTTTTCCTCCTAAACCGTCCAAGAAAAAGGATGATGAGGATTTTGAGCGCTTTGCTGAAATGATTAGACCTATCTTTTTGCGTACGCGTTTGACTGATATGCTTAAAATGAACCCTTATGCTAAATATATGAAGGAAATTGTTACTAATAAAAGAGAGATACCGGAAGCTGAAATTTCCACCATGCTTGCTAATTATACTTTTAAGGGTGGAATACCAAAGAAACTTGGAGATCCAGGAGTACCAACTATAACATGCTCCATTAAAAGAAACTATGTTAAAACTGCTTTATGTGATCTTAGAGCCGGTGTTAGTGTTATGCCTCTCTCTTTATATCGTAGACTTGATTTGAATAAGTTGACACCTAATGAAATATCTTTGCAAATGGCTGACAAATCAACTGCTATACCTGTCAGTATTTGTGAGGATGTGCCTGTTGTGGTTGCAAACGTTACTATTTTAACGGACTTTGTTATTCTTGATATTCCCGAGGACGATAGTATGTCTATTATCCTTGGAAGACCCTTTTTGAATACTGCAGGGTCTGTTATTGATTGCACCAAAGGCAATGTCACTTTCATGTTAATGGTAATGAGCATACGGTACACTTTCCAAGGAAACAACCTCAAGTCCACAGTATCAATTCTATTGGAAAAATTTCAATAATTACTATTGGAGGTTTTGGATTTCCTCTTCCTACTGTCAAGAAGAAATATGATATTCTTATTGTTGGGGATGTGCATATCCCCGTTGAGTTAGCCTAGTGTTATTCGAAAATTCTTCGGTTTCATGTTATTCGAAATGAGTTTGTTAGCAAGACCTAACCAACCTTGTTAGTGGATTCCTTTTGATGAGCATGGGATGGATGAAAATTTGGGATGTTACAGTCGGTATTTCCCCAAAGAGGAAGGATGATGCAGCACAGCGACGGTAGGTATTTCCCTCAGTGATGAGACCAAGATTATCGAACCAGTAGGAGAACCAAGCAACACTACGTAAACAACACATGCACATAAATAACAAATACTCGCAACCCAACATGATAAAGGGGTTGTCAATCCCTTTCAGGTAACGGCGCCAGAAATTGGCAAACGGACATGATAAAAATATGATAGATAGGATAAATAGATCTCGGATAAAATAAATTGCATCAAGGTATTTTTCTATTTTTTGGTTTAATAGATCTGAAAATAAAAGCAAAGGAAAATAGATCGCAAAGACAAATATATTAAAGGAGAGACCCCGGGTGTAGTTTTCACTAGTGGCTTCTCTCGAGAAAAATAGAAAATGGTGTGTAAACAAATTACTGTTGGAAAATTGATAGAACTTCAAATAATCATGACGATGTCCAGGCAATGATCATTATATAGGCATCACATACAAGATTAGTAGACCGACTCCTGCCTGCATCTACTACAATTACTCCACACATCGACCGCTATCCAGCATGCATCTAGTGTATTAATGTGACGCCCGGATAATTATGCTACAGTAAACCTACGCTAATGATGCCACGTCACCTGTGTTAGAGTTTCTAACCTCGTGTTAGATCAAAATGTTTCGAAATCAAATTAGAATTTCAGGAAAACGACAAAAGTTTTCAAACAATAAAACTAAAATGTTTAAAATGTGTCAAATAAGTCATAGGTAATTACGGTGGAGAATCCACACCTCTATAAAGTAATTAAAGGATCTTAAACAATTAAAACAACAACTATAACAATTAATTATATGCCTTTTAAAAATTATAATAATGCAAGCCATTTTATTTAGGTATCAAACTTTTTGTGGCAGTGGAATAAGTTATAACATTAATTTATGAGTTGTATTTATATTTTATAAAACTAAATTAAAATGAAATAAAAAATGGAACATTAAAAAAATCAAAAAGAAAAGAAAAGGAAAAAGGGATCGGGGAGGGAAGGCTAGACCACCCCCGGGCCACTTGGCCCAATTGGCCGAAGCTGCCAGGCCGGCCCACCTGGCCAACTGGCCCAGGCCGACCCACACTCCTGTATAACCCCCCACTAACCCTAGCCACTACC
>NC_041388.1:486275742-486276385 GCF_002162155.2 Triticum dicoccoides
CCGGCACCCCCATCGCCGCGTCACACCTCGCCGACCGTCGCCGGACCACTGCGTCGCCGACCGTCGCCGCCTTGTCCTCCACCTCCCGGATCGGACGCGCCCGCCGCCGTGTGAAGACCTCGCCGGAGGCCACCATCATCGGACTGCTTCTCCTGCGAGCGTCGTCCCCGTCCCCCCACCTCGAGGACCACTGCCTTGTCCCCTACGACTCGCCGTGAGCCCCGACTCTCCTCTCCTCCCCTGCTCGCCCGCGCGCGCCCGTGCACGCACTCGCCGTGCGCCCACGCTTTCCCGCCGTGGCCTTGCCGCCGCCTCCCGCATGTGCTTCATCGCCCGCACACCCGCAAAGCTGCGCCACTAATGCCGCCGCTCTCCGCGACCTGCTGCGCGCGCTCGCCGAGCTCGCGACCGCCCCCTCTCGCTTGCCGCTCCTGCCGCCTCGCTGCGCCCGCGCCTCCGCCACCCTAGCGCATGTGCGCCGCCGCGCCGTCGCCCGCTTCCGTCCGCAACCCTCCCCCACTATCACGTCGCCCCGCCCGGCCTCACAATTTTGCCGTGCCGTGCCTCGCTGCACGCTCGTCGCCGCCAGCGCCTCTGAACGCGTGTCGCCGAACCCTCCTCCCCCCCCGCTCCTCGCGTCGCC
>NC_041388.1:486276651-486325984 GCF_002162155.2 Triticum dicoccoides
CTACTAGAGCGCGCGCCCGCACCATTCCGTTGCCCCCTCCCGCGCCGCGCCTCGCCGGGGCATCACCCCGCTCCGCCCAGCTTCTGCTGCGCCGCCAAGACGTGCCCGCACGCGAACAACGTCGACCTGCCGCGCGCGACCCGCGGCCTCTGTCGGCCGCCCCGCTGCATCCTGCAGCCTGCGCCTGCCGCCGCACCCCGGTGGCCTCGCTCCATCGGGCATGCGCCTGTTCGGGCTGGTGCCCGCACGCCCCACGCCCGCTATGGCCCTATAGGCCTATGACATATGGGCCCCGTCCAGAGAACGACAATAATAATAATAAATAAAACAATAATAATAATAATAAAATAATAATAATTGAAGTAATTAATTAACTTAATTAATTATGATTTAATTAACTAATCATGCTTAATTAACCTAATGACTAATTAACCTAATTAACTACTGTTAATCAACAAAACATTCTATGACTAGTGGGACCCACACGTCAGTTTGACCAGTCAACACCTCTGTTGACTGCTGACGTCATGCTGACGTCAGCTTGCACTGTTCTGGATAATGTTGATTAAATAAATTAAATAAATCCTAAAAATGATTTAAACCTTTTAAAATTAATATAAAATAAACCATATCTCGGATGGAAAAACTTTGTACATGAAAGTTGCTCAGAATGACGGCACGAATCCGGATACACAACCCGTTCGTCCGCCATGCATCCCTAGCATAGCGAAAAAGCAACTTTCCTCCTCCGGTTCATCTGTCTGAAAACGCGAAACACCGGGGATATTTTCCCGGATGTTTTCCCCCCTTCATCGGTACCACCTCATACCGCGTTAGGGCACCCCTAGCACCGCTACTTGTCATGTCATGCATAGCTATGCATCTGTTCGCTTAATATTTACTGTTTCTTCCCCCTCCTCTCTCGATAGACACCGAGACCGACGCCACTGCTACCCAGTACGACTACGGTGTTGACGACCCCTCTCTCTTGCCAGAGCAACCAGGCAAGCCCCCCTCCCTTGATCACCAGATATCGCCTACTCTCCTCTATACTGCTTGCATTAGAGTAGTGTAGCATGTTAATGCTTTCCGTTAATCCTATTCTGATGCATAGCCTATCATTGTTGCTACAACTATTGATACCTTACCTGCAATCGTAAATGCTTAGTATAGGATGCTAGATTATCATCAGTGGCCCTACATTCTTGTCAGTCTGCCATGCTATACTATCGGGCCGTGATCACGTCGGGTGTTGATCACGGGTATATGCTATACATACATACTATACATGTTGTGTCTAAAGTCGGGTCGGCTCGTAGAGTACCTGCAAGTGATTCCGATGAGGGGGCTGAAAGGACAGGTGGCTCCATCCCGGTAGAGGTGGGCCTGGGTTCCCAAAGGCCCCCGACTGTTACACTGTGGAGGAGCGATAGGGTAGGCGGAGACCACCTAGTGAGAGGTGGGACTGGCCCTGCTCGGTGTTCGCGGTTACTTCAAAAATAACACGCTTAACGAGATCTGGGTATTTGATCTGAGTCTGGCTACTGGCCTATACGCACTAACCAACTACACGGGGACAGTTATGGGCACTCGACGTCGTGGTATCAGCCGAAGCCTTCGTGACGTCAGCGACTGAGCGGCGCACGCCGGGTTGGACTGGAACGTCTGCACTTGTATAAGGGAGGCTAGGTCTGCTCACTGGCCGCGTACGCAACGTGTAGGTGTGCAATGGGCGATGGGCCCAGACCCCTGCACCATAGGATTTAGACCAGCGTCCTGACCTCTCTGTTGTGCTTAGGTAGGGCTGCGACGTGTTGATCTTCCGAGGTCGGGCATCACCCAGAAAAGTGTGTCCGGACAAAGGGGATCAAGCGTGTTGGGAAATGTCGTGCACCCCTGCAGGGAAGTTAATCTATTCGAATAGCCATGATCTTCGGTAACAGGACGACTTGGAGTTGTACCGTGACCTTATGACAACTAGAACTGGTTACTTAATAAAACACACCCTTCCAAGTGCGAGATACAACCCAGTGATCGCTCTCTAACAGGGCGACGAGGGGAGGATCGCCGGGTATGATTATGCTACATGATGCTACTTGGTGAACTTACCTTCTGTTGTCTTCTACATGCTGCAAGATGGAGGTGGCCAGAAGCGTAGTCTTCGATAGGGCTAGCTATCCCCCTCTTATTCCGGCATTCTGCAGTTCAGTCCACATATGATACCCTCATTCCATTTGATACCAATGAATACATATGTAGTGTAGCTCCTTGCTTGCGAGTACTTCGGATGATTACTCATGGTTGCTTTATTCCCCCTTTCCCCCTTCCTATACCCGATTACTGCGACCAAACGATGGAGCCCAGGAGCCAGACGCCATCGTCGATGACGACACCTACTACATTGGAGGTGCCTACTACTACGTGCAGCCCGCCGACGACGACCTGGAGTAGTTTAGGAGGATGCCAGGCAGGAGGCTTGCGCCTCTTTTGATCTGTATCCCAGTTTGTTCTAGCCTTCTTAAGGCAAACTTGTTTAACTTATGTCTGTACTCAGATATTGTTGCTTCCGCTGACTCGTCTATGATCGAGATCTTGTATTCGTGCACTCGAGGCCCCTGGCTTTGTAATATGATGCTTGTATGACTTATTTTATTTGTAGAGTTGTGTTGTGATATCCTCCCGTGAGTCCCTGATCTTGATCATACACGTTTGCGTGTATGATTAGTGTACGATTGAATCGCGGGCGTCACAAGTTGGTACCAGAGCCGACTGCCTGTAGGAATCCCCCTTCCACACTCCTTGGCCGAAGTCGAGTCTAGACATTACAAAACTTTTTACTAACATGGTGTGTGCCTTACGGGCCCACATCGCCATCTGGGTGGTATTAAGATCTTTTACTCCTCGATCCTTACTATGGGACTCGGATCTCTCTTCTATTCGTGTTAAATGATTTTACTAAATCTGACTCTAGGTTCTCGTAACTACTTCTCCCGGAGAGCCCCTTATCACAGACGATCGTCTACTGCACCAGAAGGTTTTGAAAATGCTCTTCGATCATTCCTGAGACCCTTGTGCCCTCTGCTTTTCAATTCCCTACTACTGATATGTCCATATGGCTAACGACATACACTTGTTGCTCATACAATTACTCTGAGTTTCCCTTGTTGTTACAAGATGCATCGAATTGCTCTCCGACTTTTAAGAATCCCTTGTACCACAGCCTTGTAGGTCCTTGCCATAGAAATACCCCTACAGATAATCCCTCGCACTTATCGAGTATACACTCATTCCCAGTTGTTCTTGTGTTGCGCAAAAGACTTCGAAATAATATTTGATCTTTCAAAAATCCTCAACAACCTGTTGTTCCTGGAATTCTTGCATACCTGCATTCCGGTTAATTCCATTGGTCTAGCAATTTAATATAAAAACCTTTGTGATTGTCATTCTGATCCTTTTGATTCAACATGTGTGTGAATAAACACAATCATCCGCTGTTCCCTGGAATTTATCCTTCCGATTCAGACGTCATTCCGGACATGAGCTGGATCTCGATCACTCAAATTGCCATTGATTGTACCCCTAAGGCTATTCAACTTATCCATCCCTAATCAGGGCATTGCTTCTGATCACTTGTCTTGGAATTCATAACTCCTTTGCATTTGAGCTTTGAGTTAGTTAGTTGTTTCTATAATCCGATGCACATGCATTCCTTCTTCCTTTGATAGAGTACCAATACTCAAATCAGCTCCTTTGTAGACCACTAGAACTATTGTGGATTATTATCCGACAGTGTCCTTCATATTCAAGTAACCTTGTGAGCCTTTCCATGGATATATAAAGTCTTTGGTAAATTGTATCCTCTGCTTTCTCAAGCATGCTCTACTATCGAGCTTGTGTTATTTACTCCGAAGTTTGTGGTATATGTTCCTAAGATGCCCTGATGGGTTGAATCTATGCCTTCCCTAATCCGTGTGAACCCGAAAGATTTCACGGGTCATACTTATCTGGTACTGCACCAGGTAAAACTTTCAACAACTAATGCCATTTCGAAAAGAAACAAGAAGTGAATGATAGGTTATGCATTGAAGAAGTGGGAGTCGACCTTGAACTTTGTGCTCATGCCCATGGACCCGATGTGGAACTTATCATGGAAGCTTCTTGAAAAACTTTTAATTAGTTGGATAATTCTTCCGGTGTCTTTGAATTGGATCCCTTGCAACTATGGTTTCGGCCATATTGATATTCCTTGATTCCTTATCTCAGACAAGTTAAAGTACTTGTCTTTTGCAGATCAATAAACTTGTCAAACCTCTATTTTGCTCTACCTCCGAGTATTGCCCTCTGGTATCTTGATAATATCATAGAACCATGTTGCTTATTATGAGCCTTCATCGAGTATTATTCCTCACTGATTCCAATGTTTCCTGGTTCCGAGTTGTTAGTCACTCGAGGACACCGATAACTAAATCGGGTCTGCACAACAATTAAACAACTCTTAGTAATCTCCTTTACTCGCGAATTTGTACTCGAGCATGTCAATCCTAGCCTTATCTACTATCACATTGGGCTAATTTTTAACTGTGCTACATGGTCCTGCTTCACAGAGCACAAATTTCGACAGTGAGCTAATCTTACGTCGATCTTCCTTGTCATATCATTTGTCCTTGAATAGCAAACTTGATTTCGAGTATGTTTCATACCCATGGTTCTGATAACTTTCTCTTCACCCTTCCTTTTCCTTGATGTCATTGATGGTCAATTATATCCTCATGAAACCCCTCAACAAGTGTGTCGTGATCATCATCAACATTTTGACCCCTTCCAGGATATCAATCAAAGTCATGATGGAAATACCATCCTTGCCCCTCGATGATTTGTGTTATCATCGACCACTTTATTGCCTTCCGTTCAACACAAACTTGTTCCTGTTTCGTGTTATACCTTGAGATCCTTCTATCCAACATTTGTTCTTTTCATTGGAGTATTACCATCTTTTATGTTAAGAATGTCGTGAGAATTTCACCACCTCTTAAGAAATTCTTGATGTAGTGATGCTTCTCGCCATCACCATTCTTTCTAGCCCCCGTGTTGAGTGAACTATGTTGTGAGAATTTAATATCTCTAGCAACCCTATTGTTTCAAAGTGAATGACCGATAGTTTCGTTATTGAGTCACCATTCTAACATTGATCGTGCAACCCAGCACTTATTTCGGGTGCACCTTTCAACCAATGTTTAACTATGTATGTTTTCCTTGAGTATACCTCTTTATATCATTTGATCTGACAAATGATATCTCCTCGTTCACATAAGAGTGGAAATCCATCTTTTGATAATCTCAATGAATTGCCGCTGAGTCAATAAGCCACCTCCTCACCTCTCCTTGATTTAATGATGAACTCTTGTTTCAGAACTCGCTCCCGCAGTTCAACTCCCGAGAATCTTATAATGTCATCTTGACAATTTGGTTGAACCTCTCTTCTCATGCATCCCGGGTCTGTGGTATCCTAATGCCAATCAGAACTGGATCTCGGGCAGATATAATGGTTGGAACATATTTCCAAGAGTTATAACATGGTCTTTATATGACCCGGTAAGATGATGTCATGCCTAACACACCTGGCTGGAGGACCTATTGCTACATTTTCCTTTTCAGTAAGGTTATCCATTCTGCCATGAGGAAACTGTAAGACTTATTCTATTAGTTATTCCTGATGGATCCTTTTTGTTTCCAAAGTATGATCTTCACCTGTTGACCATGTCCATGCTATCTCGAAGCATGTCTGTGGTACTCCAATTTTCAATAAGAGCATTGAAAGCGCAATGCTAAGTTTTCTTTAACCATTATCCAAACACCTTTGTATGGGTAATGCCATGAAAATTCCTCTCCCATTACCTAAATGGGTTTCTACTTTCTATCCTGTCTTGGATATCGTGCTCTGCTTGTCCTTGGGAAGGATATACCCCTGGAATATGTGTTTTAACACATTTTCCTTTCCATTGTTTTGTTTAATCTGATAATCATATTTTCCTTTCCCTTGTTTGGTTTAACCTTTCTTGTGATCTATATGATCTAAGCAGTAATATTCTCCTGCAGCTTATGTAAACCCCTCATTGTACAATTCTGTCAGCAAGACCCTGTTACTATTGTTGATGACATTCCGGTAGCCACCGATGGACGAGAACTTTGCCTATTGGTCCGCCTCGTTCAACGAGCAGGAAAATGGTTCTCTACGTCCCTCGCCCTTGGTACTGATGTTGTTGCCGACATAACTGATAGGCTATCCTCTGACATACCTTGCTTACATGATCGTGCAAGATGTCCTCGCTCTTCCTACTTTTAACCCACATGGTGGGCCAATAACCCATAGGTCCCAGGATCAAAACCTGACTCTCCTATACACCCTGCTATCAAAGTTATTCCTCGCGCCTGACTTCTTATGTAATTCATGAGCCATCTGCCAAGTGATCTATTCTGGTATCAGACACAATACTTATTCTCGTGGCTCTAGACCCCTTTCAACTTTGTTTTAGGCATCAAACGATTGCCTACCCGCTCGAAACTTCTCATGGTACCTACTTACTTTGCTCTCGATATTGTCTTAAGTTTCCATTCGAGAGTTACTTTCTACCACATTCCCTGAGTTATAAACCAAGATGGCCACCTTGTAGAGTTCCGTTCTTCCAAAGCTACCCCTTATCCTCCCGTAGTACGATGGAGTTCCTGAAGAAAGGACGTCGACTTCATCAGGATGACCTGTACCAGAGAAATGAAGACATCCATGTGTTGGACCGGCCTCTTCGAGAAGAGCAACTAAGACCGAGAACACTCGCTAGGATTTCATAACCAGAACCTCCCCACCTTACGCCTCTTAAATCTCGGGACGAGATTTCTGGTAGTGGAGGAGAATTGTGACACCCGGATAATTATGCTATCATAAACCTACGCTAATGATGCCACGTCACCTGTGTTAGAGTTGTTAACCTCGCGTTAGATCAAAACGTTTCGAAATCAAATTAGAATTTTAGGCAAACGACAAAAGTTATCAAACATTAAAACTAAAATGTTCAAAATGTGTCAAATAAGTCATAGGTAATTACGGTGGAGAATCCACATCTCTATAAAGTAATTGAAGGCTCTTAAATAATTAAAACAACAACTATAACAATTAATTATATGCCTTTTAAAAATTATAATAATGCAAGCCATTTTATTTAGGTATCAAACTTTTTGTGGCAGTGGAATAAGTTATGACATTAATTTATGAGTTGTATTCATATTTTATAAAACTAAATTAAAATGAAATAAAAATGGAACATTAAAAGAAATCAAAAAGAAAAGAAAAGGAAAAGGGGATCGGGCGAGGGAAGGCTAGACCGCCCCCGGGCCACTTGGCCCAACTGGCCGAAGCTGCCAGGCCGGCCCACCTGGCCAACCGGCCCAGGCCGACCCCCACTCCCGTATAACCACCCTACTAACCCTAGCCACTACCCACACCCCTGCACGATCCCCCCACCTCTTCCTCTCACCCCCCTGATCTGGATCGGGGGCACCCGAGCCCTCCGCCCCGGTGCGACCCCCCCCGACGGTAGCCGACGCCCCCATCGCCGCATCACACCTCGCCGACCGTCGCTGGACCACTGCGTCGCCGACCATCGCCGCCTTGTCCTCCACCTCCCGGATAGGACGCGCCCGCCGCCGTTTGAAGACCTCGCCGGAGGCCACCATCGTCGAACTGCTTCCCCTGCGAGTGTCATCCCCATCCCCCCACCTCGAGCACCACTGCCTTGTCCCCTACGACTCGCCGTGAGCCCCGACTTTCCTCTCCTCTCCCCCCCTGCTCGCCCGCGCGCGCCCGTGCACACGCTCGCCGTGCGCCCGCGCTTCCCCGCCGTGGCCTTGCAGCCGCCTCGCGCACATGCTTCAACACCCGCACACCCGCAAAGCCGCGCCCCTAATGCCGCTGCTCTCCGCGACCTGCTGTGTGCGCTCGCCGAGCTCATGACCGCCCCCTCTCGCTTGCCGCTCCTGCCGCCTCGCTGCGCCCGCGCCGCCGCCACCCTAGCGCACGTGTGCTGCCGTGCGGTCGCCCGCTTCCGCCCGCAGCCCTCCCCCATTGTCGGGTCACCCCGCCTGGCCTCGCAATTTCGCCGGGCCGCTCCTCGCGTCGCTGCCCCCTGCTGCTAGAGCGCGCGCCCGCGCCGTTCCGTTGCCCCCCTCCCTGCGTCGCGCCTCACTGGGCCTCACCCCGGCTCCGCCCAGCTTCCGATGTGCCGCCAAAACGTGCCTGCGCGCGAACAACGTCTCCCCGCCGCGCGTGACCCGCGGCCTCTGCCAGCCGCCCCACTGCATCCTGCAGCCTACGCCTGCCGCCGCACCCCGGTGGCCTCGCTCCATCGGGCACGCGCCTGTTCGGGCTGGCGCCCGCACGGCCCATGCCCGCTATGGCCCTATGGGCCTATTACATATGGGCCCCGCCCATAAAATGATAATAATAATAATAAATAAATAATAATTAAAATATAAATAATTAATAATTAAAATAAATAATTAATTAACTTAATTAATTCTGACTAAATTAACTAATCATGCTTAATTAACCTAATGACTAATTAACCTAATTAACTACTGTTAATTAACTAAACAGTCTATGACCAGTGGGACCCACACGTCAGTTTGACCAATCAACACCTCTGTTGATTGCTGACGTCAGCGCGCACTGTTCTGGATAATGTTGATTAAATTAATTAAATAAATCGTAAAAATGATTTAAACCTTTTAAAATTAATATAAAATAAACTGTAGCTCGGATGGAAAAATTGTGTACATGAAAGTTGCTCAGAACGACGAGACGAATCCGGATACGCAGCCCGTTCGTCCGCCACACATCCCTAGCATAGCAAACATGCAACTTTCCCCCTCCGGTTCATTTGTACGAAAACGCGAAACACCGGGGATATTTTCCCGGATGTTTTCCCCCCTTCACCGGTAACACCTCATACCGCGTTAGGGCACCCCTAGCACCGCTACTTGTCATGTAATGCATAGCTATGCATCTATTTGCTTAATATTTATTGTTTCTTCCCCCTCCTCTCTCGATAGACACCAAGACCGACGCCGCTGCTACCCAGTACGACTATGGTGTTGACGACCCCTCTCTCTTGCCAGAGCAACCAGGCAAGCCCCCCCCTTGATCACCAGATATCGCCTACTCTCCTCTATACTGCTTGCATTATAGTAGTGTAGCATGTTACTGCTTTCCATTAATCCTATTCTGATGCATAGCCTATCATTGTTGCTACAACTGTTGATACCTTACCTGCAATCCTAAATGCTTAGTATAGGATGCTAGATTATCATAAGTGGCCCTACATTCTTGTCAGTCTGCCATGCTATACTATCGGGCCGTGATCACGTCGGGTGTTGATCACGGGTATATGCTATACATACATACTATACATGTTGTGTCTAAAGTCGGGTCGGCTCATAGAGTACCCGCAAGTGATTCCGATGAGGGGGCTGAAAGGACAGGTGGCTCTATCCCGGTAGAGGTGGGCCTGGGTTCCCGAAGGCCCTCGACTGTTACACTGTGGTGGAGCGACAGGGCAGGCGGAGACCACCTAGGTGAGAGGTGGGCCTGGCCCTGGTCGGCGTTTGCGGTTACTTCAAAAATAGCATGCTTAACGAGATCTGGGTATTTGATCTGAGTCTGGCTACTGGCCTATACGCACTAACCAACTACGCGGGGACAGTTGTGGGCACTCGACGTCATGGTATCAGCCGAAGCCTTTGTGACGTCAGCGACTGAGCGGCGCGCGTCGGGTTGGACTGGAACGCCTGCTCTTGTATAAGAGAGGCTAGGTCTGCTCGCCGGCCGCGTACACAACGTGTAGGTGTGCAATGGGCGATGGGCCCAGACCCCTGCGCCATAGGATTTAGACCGGCGTGCTGACCTCTCTGTTGTGCTTAGGTAGGCTGCGACGTGTTGATCTTCCGAGGCCGGGCATGACCCAGAAAAGTGTGTCCGGACAAAGGGGACCGAGCGTGTTGGGAAATGTGGTGCACCCCTACAGGGAAGTTAATCTATTCGAATAGCCGTGATCTTCGGTAACAGGACGACTTGGAGTTGTACCTTGACCTTATGACAACTAGAACCGGTTACTTATTAAAACGCACCCTTCCAAGTGCCAGATATAACCCGGTGATCGCTCTCTAACAGGGCGACGAGGGGAGGATCGCTGGGTAGGATTATGCTACATGATGCTACTTGGTGAACTTACCTTCTGCTCTCTTCTACATGCTGCAAGATGGAGGTGGCCAGAAGCGTAGTCTTTGATAGGGCTAGCTATCCCCCTCTTATTCCGGCATTCTGCAGTTCAGTCCACATATGATACCCTCATTCCATTTGATACCAATGCATACATATGTAGTGTAGCTCCTTGCTTGCGAGTACTTTGGATGAGTACTCGTGGTTGCCTTATTCCCCCTTTTCGCCCTTCCTATACCCGATTGCTACGACCAAACAATGGAGCCTAGGAGCCAGACACCACCGTCGACGACGACTCCTACTACACTAGAGGTGCCTACTACTACGTGCAGCCCGCTGACGACGACCTGGAGTAGTTTAGGAGGATCCCAGGCAGGAGGCATGCGCCTCTTTCGATCTGTATCCCAGTTTGTGGTAGCCTTCTTAAGGCAAACTTGTTTAACTTATGTCCGTACTCAAATATTGTTGCTTCCGCTGACTCGTCTATGATCGAGCTCTTGTATTCGAGCCCTCGAGGCCCCTGGCTTGTAATATGATGCTTGTATGACTTATTTTATTTGTAGAGTTGTGTTGTGATATCCTCCCGTGAGTCCCTGATGTTGATCGTACACGTTTGCGTGTATGATTAGTGTACGATTGAATTGGGGGTGTCACAATTAAGTTCATGGAGAAACGGGGTAATGAAATTAGAATGATGACATGATGTAGACACGGCCGATTTATGTAGAAATAGAGCCCATCTTGTTATCCTTAATGGCAACGATACATACGCGTCGGTTCCCCTTTTGTCACTAGGATCAAGCACCGCAAGATCAAACCCATCACAAAGCACCTCTTCCCATTGCAAGATAAATAGATCAAGTTGTCCAAACAAAAACCAAATATCAGAGAAGAAATACGAGGCTATAAGCAATCATGCATATAAGAGATCAAAGAAGACTGAAATAACTTTCATGGATAAAAACATAGATCTGATCATAAACTCAAAGTTCATCGGATCCCAACAAACACACCACAAAAGAATTACATCATATGGATCTCCAAAAGACCATGTATTGAAAATCGAATGAGAGAGAGGAAGCCATCTAGCTACTAGCTATGGACCCGAAGGTCTACAAAAGACTACTCACGCATCATCGGAGAGGCACCAATGGACATGATGCACCCCTCCATGATGGTGTCTAGATTGGATTTGGTGTTTATGGACTCTGCGACGGCTGGAATTGATTTTCGCCGACTCCCCTAGGGTTTGTGGAATATTGGGGTATTTATAAAGCAAAGAGTCAGTTCAGGAGGCACCCGAGGTGGGCACAACCCACCAGGGCGCGTCTGCGTCTCCAGGCACGCCCTAGTGTGTTGTTCTCCCCTTAGAGCACCCCCAGGCTCTTCTCTGGCCCATTGGATGTCTTCTGGTCCAAAAAAATCCACAAAAAGTTTCAATGCATTTGGACTCCGTTTGGTATTGATTTCCTGCGATGTAAAAACATGCAGAAAACAACAACTGGCACTTTGCACTATGTCAATAGTTAGTACCAAAAAATAATATAAAATTACTATAAAATGATTATAAAACATCCAAGAATGATAATATAACAGTATGGAATAGTAAAAAATTATAGATATGTTGGAGACGTATCAATGATTCACATATTATTATCTCCACATCGCAAAACTATTGCAAGGAATCAAACTTATCATATCCAATGATCTGCATGAAAGTTTTTATTATATCCTTCTTGAATATTCATAATATTAGGACCAATTTCAAATCTTTTGAAAATTGCCATCACAAGTATCAACTCTTAAAATAATATAAGTGAAGCACGAGAGCAAAAGACAAACTACTCCAAAAAGATATAAGTGAAGATCAAGTGAGTAGTTAAGTAAATGTGTAGCTATTTGTGGACTCTCTCTTATTAAAAACTTTCAGATCTAAGCATTTTATTAAAGTAGCAAGCAAAACAAAATAAAATGATATTCCAAGAATAGCACACATCATGTGAAGAATTAAAAACTTAGGCTCAACCGAGGCTAACCGATAATTGTTGGTGAAGAAAGGTGGGATGCCTACCGGGGCATCCCCAAGCTTAGATGCTTGAGACTTCTTGAAATACTATCTTCGGATGCCCTGGGCATCGCCAAGCTTGAGCTTTTGTGTCTCATTAATTCCTTTTATATCACTGTTTCCCTAAATCTTAAAAACTTCATCCATACAAAACTCAATAAGAACTCATGAGATAAGTTAGTATAAATCAATGCAAAACCATATCATTCTCTACTGTAGCAAATAACTAAAATTATAGTTTAATATTGCATACTAAATGTCTCTGCATATTTAATAGTCCTATCCTCAAATAGAATCATTAAACAAGCAAACATATGCAAACAATGCAAACATAACATCAAGCTGCCAAAACAGGACATTCTGTAAAGAATGCAAGAAGAACCATAATTCTAAAAAATTACCAAACTATAGACAATTTTTTTTAGATTATTTTATAAAAATTTCAAGATTTTATTATGCTCTGACTTTCCATAAGAATCTAGACAATGATAAAAAACTTTATGTTTTTAAACAACAACATGTAGACTTGCAAAATAAGCATGGCAAAGGCTATACTTGACATTTTGGTTGAAGTAAAAGATACCAAACATTATTCTAAAAAACATCAAGCAAATCCTAAGAATAGAAAATACTGCTCCAAGCAAAACTCATAGCATGTGACGAATGAAAATATAGCTCCAAGTAAGGTTACTGATAATGTTGGACACGAAAGAGGGGATGCCCCAAGCTTAGTTGCATGGATATTCCTTGAATATTTCCTTGGGGTTCCTTGGGAATCCCCAAGCTTAGGGTCTTGCCACTCCTTATTCTCACCCAAAACTTGAAAACTTCAATCCCACAAAACTTAACGGACTTAGTGAGATAGGTCAGTATGATAAAGAGCAAACCATTCACTTTGGTAATGTCAAAGACAAGATTCATAATTGTTTTCACACAATGACTATTGTAGCTTATCATTTCCACAATTTATATTGAGCAATATAAGCCATAGAAACTAGGAAACAAGCAAACTATGCATTGGAAACAGAATCTGTCTAAAATAGAATAATTTGCATTGATGTGGACAACTACCATACTACTGCTACTCCAAAAATTCTAAAACAATATAGGAAACATGGAAATTTGTATGTCAATCATATGTAAAAAAATTCAAGAATTTATCACATTCCAGCAGAGCAGATCAATTCTGTTACTCGGCGTAAAAGTTTTTGTTTTTGCATAGAATCAAATCAACTATCATCCACACTATCCCAAAGGCTTTACTTGGCACTTTATTGAAACAAAATCTATAAAACATGATTACTACAGTAGGTTAATCATGTTAACACACAAAACAGTATGGGTAAATATTTGGTTGTCTCCCAACAAGCGCTTTTTTCATGCCTTTTAGCTAGGCATGATGATTTCAATGATGCTCGCATAAAAGATAAGAATTGAAACATAACAAGATCACCATGAAACACATGGCAAGCACATTTAATCCTAACCCACTTACTATGCATAGGGATTTTGTGAGCAAACAAATTATGGGAGCAATAATCAACTAGCATACGAAGGTAAAACAAGTATGACATGAAAACTTTTAACACATATAGAGAAAACTCGATATCATTGAGATATGTAAAAGCAAATGTTCCTCTCTCATAATAATTTTCAGTAGCATCATGAATGAATTCAACAATATAGCTCACATAAAGCATTCTTTTCATGATCGGCATGCATAAAAATTTTATTACTCTCCACATAAGCAAATTTATTCTCTTGAATAGTAGTGGGAGCAAACTCAACAAAATAGCTATCATGTGATTGAAAATTAAAATCATGATGACAAGTTTCACGGTTATCATTATTCAATATAGCATACATGTCAACACCATAATCATCATAGATAGGGGGCATGCTTTCATCATAACAGATTTTCTCATCAAAACTTGGGGGACTCAAAATATTATCTTCATCAAGTATAGCAACCCCAAGCTTATGGCTTTGCATATCATTAGCATCATGGATATTCAAAGAGTTCACACTAATAAAATTGCAATCACTCTCAACACTAAAAGATTCTATGCCAAACATTTTATAGGATTCTTCTTCTATCAAGTGAGCACAATTTTCCTTTCCATCATTTTCACGAAAGACATTATAAAGATGAATAATATGATGCAACCTCAATTCCATTTTTTGTAGTTTTCTTTTTATGAACCAAACTCGCTATAAAACAAGAAACTAAAAGATTCAATTGCAATATCTAAATATATACCTTCAAGCACTCACCTCCCCGGTAACAACGCCAGGAAAGTGCTTGATGTCTACTATGCAACTTTATTCTCTTAGACTCGTGTTGGGCATCCAAGCACAGAGTTTTGTAGGACAGTAGCAATTTTCCCTCAAGTGGATGACCTAAGGTTTATCAATCCATGGGAGGCGTAGGATGAACATGGTCTCTCTCAACCAATCCTGCAACCAAATAACAAAGTCTCTTGTCTCCCCAACACACCAAATACAATGGTAAATTGTATAGGTGCACTAATTCGGCGAAGAGAGGGTGATACAAGTGTAGTAATGATAGTAGATACTGATTTTTGTAATAGGAATAATAAAAAATAGCAAGGTAGCAAGTAACAAAAGTGAGCGCAAACAGTATTGCAATGCTTGAAAATGAGACCTAGGGTCCTATGACGCCCGGATATTTAAGCTACAGTAATACCCTGCTAATGATGCCACGTCATCGTGATTACTGTTGCTAATCCCGCATTAGTTCAAAATGATTCAAATTCAAATTTGAGTTAATGTCAAACATTAAAACTAAAATGTTCGGTTTGCAGCAAATAATCCATACATTGATTTGGTGAAGGAACCACACTTTTATAAAATGCTAAAAACTGTGAGATGAATAAAACAGTAGTGAAAACTATTATGCAAATACTTTTACATATTAAAGAATTACAAAACTACTTTAGTTTGGGTAGAAAAATTATGTGGCAATGGCATAATTGGTAACATCAATTTAGGTGTCAATTTGGGATATTTTTAACACTAGAATAAACAACAATAAAAAACAAAAACACAGAAAAGAAAAAAAAAGCAAAGGTATAAGAGAGAGAGAGAGAGAGGAAAGCAAGAAAACCCCACTGCCTCCCCCTGGGCTTTAGGCCACAATGGGCCACGACAGCCCAGTCGCCCCCACCAGCTACCTAACCCTAGGCATCACCCACTCTCTCCCGCACGATCCCCCACTCTCCCTCGTTCCCTCCCCTGTTCGCTCCCCTCCTCTCGGTGCGCCCGCGCCTGAGGACGGTCGCCGCCCACCGGCACCGAGGGCCGCCCCGGCCTCCTCCTTGCAGCTCCCCTTCTCTCTCTCCCACCCCCTTTCCCTCTTAGGAAGCTCGCCTGAGCACACCCATCACCGCGCCGTCCCGTTGGCGTGACCACCGGTCGCAGCTCGCCAATCCGACGCGTCGAGGAGCCCTGCCCGACTGTTCTCTGTCGACCTCCATCCTAGATCGAGGCGGGGAAGCCTCAACGTCGTCGCCGTCGTTCTCTTCTTCGTCAGCGCCGCACGCCACGTTCGTCGTCGATCCACTGGCCCCGTCGACCCCTCCACGAGCTCCTTGGTGAGCTCCGCGTGCCTCCTCCCTCTCTCTGCCGCTTGATTCACTCCCGCAGCTTGCTGTCCCCATTGCCGGAGCTCTGCTTCCACCGCCATGTACCCCCTGTCGTTTTGGTCTATCCCCGGGCTGGATGAGTGCTCAGATGAGCTCAGGGCGCCCCCTGATGTTCCCCTGCTAGTTAGCTGGCTCAAACGTGAGCTATGCCGTCGAACCCAGCCACCCCACTTCCTGTTGCCACCGGCCCTCGTCATTGGGGTTACCTCCGGCCTCCCCAGCGTCACCCAGGACCACCATTCGATGCGGCATCAAGCTCGCGTTCGAACAAGCCCGACCGCGCCCGGTTTGGATCACCACCGCCCGTTTCCGACGAGGTCCCATGGCCCTTCGCCATGTTTGGCACTGCCGCCGGCACGCCACCGCAGTTGAACATGGCTGGGGCACTACCAAGTGCCCCGTGCTTGTTAGGTAGCTAATTAGGAGCTAATGGCCCACTCACATGTGTGCCCGCCACTGTAGCACTTAGTTAGGTTAAATTAACTAGGTAATTTTTGGAGACACTGAGAACATGGGCCTGATACATCTCCGTCGTATCTACTTCTCCAAACACTTTTGCCCTTGTTTTGGACTCTAACTTGCATGATTTGAATGGAACTAACCCGGACTGACGTTGTTTTCAGCAGAATTGACATGGTGTTATTTATGTGCAGAAACAAAAGTTCTCGGAATGACCTGAAACTTCACGGAGATTATTTTTGGAAATAATAAAAAATACTGGAAAAGATCAAGACCAGGGGCCCACACCCTAGCCATGAGGGTGGGGGAGCACCTGCCCCCCTGGGCGTGCCTGACTAAGCTATGTACCTAGGGTAGGGTCATGGAGATGCCCTCCCCAAGGACATCTCTAAAAGAACCAGAAGCAGTCGGAGAGAAATCATCACCCACTTGACCATGAAGTTATGTTCCACTCGACATCCTTGAAGACACTCGACCATGCGAACAACCATTCGACCGTCAGAAGATGTGAAGACACTCACTCCACAACGGTCGAGATTTAAGTCATAGCTTTATGGTCATTTATAGCACTTTACTCCAGACGTTACCAGTAATGCTCCTCCTTTATGAACATTGAACCCTGTGTAACGGAGGGAAGCTGGGGTCCTGGCGCACTCTATATAAGCCACCCCTCTCCTCTGGGACAAGGGTTTGCACCTTTTGTAATTTACACGCGTATATCCAGTCGACCGCCTCCGAGCCCCGAGACATAGGGCTGTTACTTCCTCCGAGAAGGGCCTGAACTCGTAAAAATCGCGTGTACAGCTCCTCCTTAGCTAGGATCTTACGTCTACATTCCTACGCCCCCTATTCTACTGTCAGGCTTAGAACCACGACAGTTGGCGCCCACCTTGCGGCTAGGTGTCTTAGCGACTTGTTGGAGAAGTTGCAATTTTTCCAATCCCCTTCATCATGGTTCCAGGTGGAGGTTTGTATGAGGGCCACGAGATCCGTCTCGGCGCGCTCGTGTTTGTCGCCGATGACTCCGCTTGGCTTCAGGAGGCTCCACTCGATGTCGACGCACTCCCCGCCCGTGGGGCGACGCACTTTCGCGCGTGCGTCCGCGGCGTCCTCCTATGGCAGCCGTTGACTCAGTATCAATCGGCTCCAGTAGCTTTCCCCCACCCTGCGGCCCGCCGGAGCAAACGTTCCGGTCGGTCGAGGCTTCAGCAGTGGGTGAGGCATGCGGTGGCCCGCCAGTCGGCCACCCTCAAGTCGTGGCAATCGAGCCCGACGAAACTCTCTACGGCTTGTTCGATCTGTCGACCGGCTCCATAGAGACTGCATCCGAGTGCGACAGCAGCGACCCAGCGGCAGAAGTTTTGATGGTCAATGGACCACGCTGTCCTCCTGGCTTCACCCGTGAAGATGGAGGTGATGGGGACGGCGATCCGTCGCGCGTTCATGAAGAGTACTGCCCCGAACCCCTCTCTTCGCAGCAGAGGGAGGAACTCCATCGTCGGAACATGGATGCACTGCATACTCCTATGGTTGGAGAAACCCTTGAGGCCTAGGCCTTGGAGCAGGCGCACTTAGCCAACTTGGCTGAGCGCACTCAACTGGAGAACCTCCAGCGCGCACTCGACGATCGTGCTAGGCAGCGTGCTCCCGAATCCAGTCAATGCCAACTTTTTCCACCTCGGACTCAGGTATACCGAACCCTGATCTAGAATCTAGCAGCTGCTGCCCGGATAGCGGAGTCGATCCAACCTTCCTAGTCAGAAGCTGGCCGAGGTCTGGTGCAGATCCGAGCTTTGCTCCGGGCGGCGGGAGAACAGAATACAGCCGTATCTCAATCGCGGAATAGGATCCATAGAAGATCCGTGGTTGCAGACACAGTTCAGTCGGCCCATATCCCAAGATTGCCCCCGAGGCGTGAAGGACGTGGAGATCGACGAGATCAATACGGAAACCATGAGCAGTATGATCACCGAGTCGATCGCGATGATCGTCGTCGAGTGCCCACGCCTCCCCCAAGGAGTGGGTCGTACGTTCCTCGGCAACATGAAAACATGCGCCCTCACAGTGTTGGGCGAGGGATTCCAGTCGACCCCAGGGAGGCAGGCTTTGATGCGAGATCTATTCTCGTTCAGGGCTTGGTCGACAGAAACAGAGCTCACCGAGAGGGCCATGACAGGGATCCACAAACCAGCAGCAGGGTGCATGTCTCAGGTCCAGAGTGCTTCAGCAGAGCCATCAGGGCTATAGTGATTCCCCCCAACTTCAGGTTGGCGACTGGAGTCAGTAAGTTCACTGGTGAGTCCAAGCCTGACACTTGGCTTGAAGACTACCGAGTGGCTGTCCAGATTGGTGGCGTCAATGATGAAGTGGACATGAAACACCTTCCTCTGATGTTGGAGGGCTCGGCTAGAGCATGGCTGAATCAGTTGGCACCTAGCAGTATTTATACTTGCGAAGATCTCGCCCGAATGTTTGTCAGAACATTCGAGGGCACTTGCAAACGGCCGGCAGGTTTGACAAAATTATAGTGTTGTGTTCAGAAACCGAATGAAACTTTGAGGGATTATATCCAGAGATGGATCACCCTGCACCACACTGTGGAGGATGTGTCTGATCATTAGGCAATTTGTGCCTTTAAGGAAGGTGTCAGGTATCGGGAGTTGAATTGGAAATTCTGTCGCACAGGAAATATGACTCTGACTCGGATGATGGAGATTGCCACCAAGTATGCCAATGGTGAAGAAGAAGAACGACTCTGGAGTGGCAAGCACAAAGCAGTCGCCCATGAAGCCGGAGGAGGAAACTCCGGTCGGAAACAGAAGCGCAAGGCCGAGCCAGCTGCTCCTGGTGAAGCCTTAGCCGTGGTTCAAGGAAAGTTCAAGGGGAAGACCAAAGGGTCGTGGAACCCCAAGAAAGTAAAAGATCAAGATGGAAATGACGTGCTGGATCTGCCGTGCCACATCCACACCAAAAAAGATGAAGAGGGTAATTTCATTTATCCGGAACACACCACTCGGCAGTGTCGACTCCTAATCCAGCAATTCCGAGAGAAACAACCCAAGGAAAAGGAGAAGGAAGCAGACAAGGCTGAGGGCGAGGAAGAAGATGATGGTGGTTATCCCCACGTGAATTCCACTCTGATGATTTTTGCTGACGTTGAGAGCAAGAGTCGATTGAAAGTCATCAACAGAGAAGTGAACATGGTCGCTCCGGTGACACCCAGTTATTTGAAGTGGTCACAGACTGCCATTACATTCGACTAGTCTGATCATCCATCGCACATAGCCACCCCTGGGAGGCAAGCACTGGTGGTCGACCCGGTGGTCGAAGGCACCCGACTGACAAAGGTCCTGATGGATGGTGGCAGTGGCCTGAACATACTGTATGAAGAGACGTTGAAAGGAATGGGCATTCCGATGTCCAGGCTCAGTGAAAGCAATATGAGTTTCCATGGGGTCATTCCAGGCAAGAAGGCTGCATCACTCGGCCAGATTGCTCTCGACGTGGTTTTTAGTGATTCCAAGAATTACCGCAAATAAAAGTTTACATTCGAAGTTGTGGATTTCCAGAGTGCCTATCATGCCATTCTGGGCAGGCCATCTGATGCACGTTTTATGGCTCGACCATGTTACATGTACCTCAAATTGAAGATGCCTGGTCCCAAAGGGGTGATCACTATCGCTGGTAATCGGAAGAAGGCAGAAGAGTGCTTCCAGAAGGGTTCAAAGATTGCCGATGCAGAGATGGCCGTGGCAGAATTGCAAGAATACCAGAAAAATGCAGACCCGAGTGATTTGTTCCGGGCCAAGAAGCCAGCCACAGATTTAGCATTCCAGTCGTCTGGTGAAACGAAGTCGATTCACATTCACCCGACAGACCCCAATGCTGCTCCGACTCACATTTCAACCACACTCGACTCCAAATAGGAAGAAGCGCTCATCCAGTTCCTCTGTGAGAACTGGGATATCTTTGTATGGAAACCTTCGGACATGTCGGGTGTTCCCAGGGGACTGGCTGAGCATCGTTTGCGAGTCGACCCAAAAGTGAAACCAGTCAAAGAACATCTTCGATGGTCCGCCGTACAGAAGAGAAAGGCAATCGGTGAAGAGGTGGCTCGGCTTTTGGCAGCTGAGTTTATCCGAGAGATTTACCACTCTGAGTGGTTAGCCAATGTTGTCATGGTCCCAAAGAAGGATGACTCACTTTGCATGTGCATTGACTTCAAGCATAGCAATCGGGCCTGCTCGAAAGATCACTTTCCTCCCCCCTGCATCGACCAGATAGTCGATTCAACTCCGGGGTGCGAGCATTTGTCATTTTTGGACGCCTACTCCGGGTATCACCAGATCCGTCTGTACGGACCCGACGAGATAAAGACAGCTTTCATCACCCTGTTTGGGTGCTTCTGTTATGTCACAATGCCATTCGGTCTGAAGAACGCTGGAGCCACATTCATGCGGATGATTCAGAAGTGCCTGCTCACTCAGATCAGTCGGAATGTGGAAGCATACATGGATGACATTGTGGTCAAGTCACGTAAAGGTCTCGACCTACTGACTGACCTTGCTGAAACCTTTGCCAACCTCAGAAGGTATGATATCAAGCTTAATCCATCAAAGTGCATGTTTGGAGTTCCGGGCGGAAAATTACTCGGTTTTCTCGTTTCCGAACGAGGGATCGATGCTAACCCAGAGAAAGTGGGTGCTATACTCCAAATGAAACGCCCTGTGCGTGTGCACAATGTCCAGAACCTTACTGGTTGCTTGGCCGCCCTAAGTCGGTTCATTTCTCACCTCGGTGAAAAGGCACTGCCTCTTTACCAACTGATGAAGAAATTAGATAAGTTCGAGTGGACTCCTGAAGCTGATGCAGCATTTGCAGAGCTAAAAGCCCTACTTTCCACCCAGCCGGTGCTTGCTGCCCCAATCAGCAAAGAGCCTTTACTGCTTTATATAGCAGCCACTGGACAAGTCGTCAGTATAGTACTTACGGTCGAGCGGGAAGAAGAGGGAAAAGCCTACAAAGTTCAGCGCCCAGTCTATTATATTTCTGAAGTTCTGACTCTGTCAAACCAGAGATATCCGCACTATCAGAAGCTCATTTATGGAATTTACATGACCACGAAGAAGGTTGCACACTAATTCTCTGATCACTCTGTTACAGTCGTCAGCGACGCTCCATTGTCAGAGATTCTGCACAATAGAGACGCAACTGGGCGAGTGGCAAAATGGGCGATTGAACTCCTTCCCTTGGATGTCAAGTTTGAGGCAAAGAAAGCTATCAAGTCCCAAGCAATAGCAGATTTCCTCCCCGAGTGGATCGAACAACAACTGCCGACTCAAGTTCACTCGGAGCACTGGACCATGTTCTTTGATGGATCCAAAATGCAGAATGGTTCTGGTGCTGGGGTAGTACTGGTATCCCCCCGAGGAGACAAGCTCAGATATGTCCTCCAGATTCACTTTGATTCCTCCAACAATGAAGCAGAATATGAAGCACTCCTGTATGGGTTGTGCATGGCCATCTCACTCGGCGTTCGTCGCCTTATGGTCTACGGCGACTCGGATTTGGTAGTCAATCAAGTGATGAAGGAGTGGGACGTTAGAAGCCCAGCCATGACTGGTTACTGCAACGCAGTGATGAAGTTGGAAAAGAAGTTTGAGGGGTTAGAGCTTCATCACATACCCCGACTGAAAAATCAAGCAGCCGATGACTTGGCAAAGATAGGTTCCAAGAGAGAAGCCATTCCCAGCAATGTGTTTTTGGAGAATATTCACACGCCGACAGTTCAGGAAGATCCTTTTACTAAAGAGCCCCCGCAGACTAAGAGCGCCATAGATCCGACTGAAGTCGAGGTCCCGGCCGTGGTCGACCTAATCATGGAGGTTCTGGTTATTACTCCCGACTGGACAGTGCCGTACATTGCATACATCCTTAGGAAGGAACTCCCAGAGAACGAAGAAGAGGCTCGATAGATCGTCCATCGATCCAAGGCCTTTACTGTGATCAGAGGGCAATTGTTCAAGGAAAGCGTGACTGGAGTCGGTCAGAAATACATAACGCCAGAAGAAGGTCAAATGATCCTCAATGACATCCACTCGGGGACCTGTGGTCACCATGCGTCCTCTCGGGCCATCGTGGCTAAAGCATATCGAGCCGGATTCTATTGGCCACGAGCAAATGAAATGGCAAAAGATATAGTCAACAAATGTGAAGGCTGCCAGTTTTACTCCGATATGTCTCACAAGCCGGCGTCAGCCCTGAAGACCATTCCCCTCGTCTGGCCCTTTGCTGTTTGGGGACTGGATATGGTTGGACAACTGAGAACTGGTAGGAGCGGCTTCACTCATGTGCTTGTTGCAGTCGACAAGTTTACCAAATGGATCGAAGCTAAACCTATCAAGAATCTTGAAGCCAGCACCGCTATCAGTTTTATCAGAGAATTGATATTCAGATATGGAGTCCCTCACAGCATCATCACGGACAACGGATCGAATTTCGATTCTGATGAGTTTAGAGCTTTCTGATGAATTTCGATTCACAACATCATCACAGAACTGTTTTGGCAGCTTGATGTTATGTTTGCATTGTTTGCATATGTTTGCTTGTTTAATGATTCTATTTGAGGATAGGACTATTAAATATGCAGAGACATTTAGTATGCAATATTAAACTATAATTTTAGTTATTTGCTACAGTAGAGAATGATATGGTTTTGCATTGATTTATACTAACTTATCTCATGAGTTCTTATTGAGTTTTGTATGGATGAAGTTTTTAAGATTTAGGGAAACAGTGATATAAAAGGAATTAATGAGACACAAAAGCTCAAGCTTGGCGATGCCCAGGGCATCCGAAGATAGTATTTCAAGAAGTCTCAAGCATCTAAGCTTGGGGATGCCCCGGTAGGCATCCCACCTTTCTTCACCAACAATTATCGATTAGCCTCGGTTGAGCCTAAGTTTTTAATTCTTCACATGATGTGTGCTATTCTTGGAATATCATTTTATTTTGTTTTGCTTTCTACTTTAATAAAATGCTTAGATCTGAAAGTTTTTAATAAGAGAGAGTCCACAAATAGCTACACATTTACTTAACTACTCACTTGATCTTCACTTATATCTTTTTGGAGTAGTTTGTCTTTTGCTCTTGTGCTTCACTTATATTATTTTAAGAGTTGATACTTGTGATGGCAATTTTCAAAAGATTTGAAATTGGTCCTAATATGATGAATATTCAAGAAGGATATAATAAAAACTTTCATGCAGATCATTGGATATGATAAGTTTGATTCCTTGCAATAGTTTTGCGATATGGAGATAATAATATGTGAATCATTGGATAAGCATATCAAGCCGGATTCTATTGGCCACGAGCAAATGAAATGGCGAAAGATATAGTCGACAAATGTGAAGGCTGCCAGTTTTACTCCGATATGTCTCACAAGCCGGCGTCAGCCCTGAAGACCATTCCCCTCGTCTGGCCATTTGCTGTTTGGGGACTGGATATGGTTGGACAACTGAGAACTGGTAGGAGCGGCTTCACTCATGTGCTCGTTGCAGTCGACAAGTTTACCAAATGGATCGAAGCTAAACCTATCAAGAATCTTGAAGCCAACACCGCTATCAGTTTTATCAGAGAATTGATATTCAGATATGGAGTCCCTCACAGCATCATCACGGACAACAGATCGAATTTCGATTCTGATGAGTTTAGAGCTTTCTGCGCTTCTCAAGGCACACGAGTCGACTATGCTTCAGTCGGTCACCCGCAGTCAAATGGACAAGCAGAAAGAGCCAATGGCCTAATTCTCAAAGGATTGAAACCCCGACTGATGCGTGATCTCAAACACGCAGCAGGCGCTTGGGTCGATGAACTTCCGTCAGTTCTGTGGGGCTTGAGGACAACTCCCAACCAGTCGACTGGATGAACTCCTTTCTTTTTGGTCTATGGAGCCGAAGCTGTTCTACCGAGTGACCTGCTCCACAATGCACCCCGAGTCGAGCTTTTCTTCGAAGAAGAAGCCGAGCAGGCCCGGCAAGATTCAGTCGATCTCCTATAGGAGGAAAGAGAGATGGCCTTGATCCGGTCGACCATCTATCAGCAAGACTTGTGTCGATTCCATGCCAGAAGCGTGAGAAGTCGAGCCTTCCAAGAAGGAGACCTGGTTCTTCGAGTGGATCAATAGAAACCACACAAGCTCGCCCCGGCTTGGGAAGGCCCCTTCACCGTCACCAAAGTTCTCCACAATGGAGCATACCATCTTTACAGTGTTGAGCATCAGAAAGACGAGCCACGAGCCTGGAACGCGGAGCTGCTCCGCCCCTTTTATACTTAAGCACTCGTTCGAATAAAATGTAATAAGAAGTACCTTTGTAATTTGTTTGTCAAAGATAAGAGCTTTTCAGTCTTCGTCAAAGACAAGAGCAACCCTCCCACTCGGGGGCTTAGCTGCAGTCTAGTACTCGCCTAAGCTCTCCCACTCGGAGGCTTAGCTACAGTCCAGTACTTGCCTAAGTTTAAAAAATCCTACCGAGTGGAGAGCAACCCTCCCACTCAGAGGCTTAGCCGCAGTACGGTACTCACCTAAGTTTGTAAAATCCTACCGAGTGGGGAGCAACCCTCCCACTCGGAGGTTCGGAGCTATGCCACAAGTACAACGTGTGCTCCATCCCTATCCGCAAGGATGACGAGGTGCAGGTCGACTGCAACCTTCTCCTTTGGAGTTATGCCACAAGTACAACATGCACTTCATCCCTATCCGTGAGGACGACGAGGTGCAGGTCGACGACAACCTTCTCCCTCGGAGCTACGCCACAAGTACAACGTGCGCTTCACCCCTATCCGCAAGGACGACGAGGTGCAGGTCGACTGCAACCTTCTCCTTCGGAGCTACGCCACAAGTACAACATGCGCTTCGTCCCTATCCGCAAGGGCGACGAAGCGCAGGTCGACTGGGGTCGCCACCTCAGAGCTGCATCTCCAGCACAAAGACTATTCCGAGCAGAGAACAAAGTCCACCTGAAGGCAAAATGCAAGCATATTTGGAAATAAACCAAATTCGGATAAATCCTAAGGTTCCAAGCAGCAAGCCAAAAGTATTCAAGCATCAAGCCCGAAGGAGTTTAATGGTTACAGCAATCACTCGGCATTCCAAGGCAAATTTAAAGCAGATTCAAGTCTCATAAGTTTGTTCACTCGGCAGGAGGAGGGCTGGCAGGCTCGACGAATTCATCCAGGTAGATCCCATCCGCGATCCAAGTGGCAACAGCGATGAAAGTCTCCATGAAGGACTGGAAGTCATGCTTTTTGGTGTTAGCGACCTTGATCGCCGCCAGCTTGTCTTCACGAGCTTCCTTGCAGTGGAATCGCACCAAGGACAGCGCCACGTCAGCTCCACACCGGGCGGAGGACTTCTTCCATTCCTGCACTCTGTCAGGGATCTCGTTGAGTCGAGCCATCAGGGATTCCAGGTCAGTTTGAAGCGTCGCCCTTGGCCAGAGCAATGAGTCGACTCGTGAGACTGCCTCCTTCAGGCGCGTGAGGTAGTTTGTGACGCTGGCGACACGAGACTCCAGTCGGAGCACATTCATTGCAGTTTCGTCGCAAACTGGAGAAGCGATAGGATCCAGACCCGTCTCGACCTTTCCAGTTTCCTCGTCAAAGTCTTGGCAGAATTCTGCAGCCAAAAATCAGTGAGTCGACCGGATAGGGTCCGTTCGCAAGCATCAACACTGTCGGTTTAAAAGAAATACCTTCCAGCATAAGATAAAGCTTCTTGGCAAGTTCTCAAATAAGCCTCCGTGTCATTCCTCTTGTGGACTGCAGACTCCAGCTTTTCGTTCAGGGTAATTTTGTCCTTCTTCAGACGAGTCACCTCTTGGTTAGACTCGTTGAGATAGGACTTCAGCTTGGTCACCTCCCCTTCCAGTGCTTCGACTGAAGCCAGCTTTTGGTCTGCGAGGGCAGTTTTATCTTGGGCTTCCTTCTGTGCAGCGGCGAGGTCCGAGTCCTTCTCCAGAGCCAACTTCATTTTCTCTGCAAAAGAAGCAATTGGATCAGTTAGGAGCTCGAAGAAATGTTTTAAGAAAGACAGTCAACAGGCAGTTACCTTCCATACCAGCAGCTTCGTCTTGAGCTTTCTTCAGATTCTGCTGAGCCAACTCCAAGTCGAGGTTGAGTTGCCTCTGCTTCTCCTCAAGTTAAGCAAACTTGGAAATGAGAGTACAAGACTTCTGCAGAAGGCAAAAGACGTGTTAATCGACGAGATCAAAGGTTGTTCACTTCCGAGTGGATAAAACTTAAAGAGGTTCGCTTAGACCCCACCCGACTGCACACAGTTGACCGCGGTCTCGGGGGCTACACCCAGCGGGTGCACTTGGCGTGCCCCCGCTGATTAAGACCCAACTCGACCGGTCCGCCCGGGTCAAGTCAAAAGAAAGAACTGTTCAGACCCCAGTCGACTACCAGCAGTCGACTGCGGTCTCGGGGACTACACCCAGTGGGTGCACTTGGCGTGGCCCCACCGGTTCCGATCTCATTCGACCGGTCTGCCCGGGTCGAGTGGAAGAAAAGAAAGGAAGGCAGAACTCAGACCCCAGTCGACTGCCAGCAGTCGACTGTGGTCTCGGGGACTACACCCAGTGGGTGCACTTGGCGTGCCCCCACCGGTTCAGATCCCACTCGCACAGACCGAGTGGAAGAACGCAACTACCCAAGACAACAAAACACCTAGTGGGTGCACTGATTCGACGCAAACAACAGGAGATTGTATAGAAGAAAATTTTTCGGGTAGCATATCCTGATAGAACAAGGATAGTCGAAAAGTCTACTTACCTGGACATTCGCCCGGAGAGCAGCGCTGGCGTCGTAGGCAACCTGGCTATTCTCATGCACCATCTTCATCCACTCCATCATCACGTCAGCCTGTCGGATGGCTTCCGCAGCCGCTTCCGACTGGTTGTCCGGAACGGGGTAGCTGGTGAAGAAGAGAGCAGACGACCCAGGTGCAGCAGCTTGGACCTCCGAGGCATGAGATGGGACGACTAAAGGAATCACCGGAACAGTCGACGATGCGGGGCGCTCACTCGACAAGGGCACATCGAAGGTTACAGAGGCCCCGCCCGCGTCTTCGGATTGATAGATGGTTGGTGTTGTCGTTGGTCCCTGCTGAGACGCCTTACCAGCCGTCACCTTTTTATTCTTCCTGGGCCTAGGAGCCACATCTTCATCGTCATCTGGGAGATCGATGACGTTGGGCAGAGCTGCGGAGAAGATCAGTCGACTCTAAAGCAAACCGCCAGAACTCAATCGACCAAGTAGTCAAGAGCAAGATCATAAGAGTTTTAACCTGGGTTAGAGGTGACCGCATCTTCCATCTCCTCGTCTCGGTACTGGAGAGAAGAGGTTCCTGATGTAGTAGCACTGCAAAGACCCGCACCCAGTCGGTTACGTTCTGTTGCTCGAGTCAACAAAAAGAACATGTCAGATGATTACCCGGAGATGGTAGGGATGGTCACTTTGATCCTGGGCAGAGCTTTTGGCAATTTGGAGGAGGTGGATTTCGGTGCTCTTGGTGCTGGAGGCGGCACAACCTTGGGCTGCTTCGGAGCCTTCTCAGTCGGCGCTGGGGAGGACGTCCTGGGGCGCTTTGAAGACTACCCAGTCGGCGCAGTCACCAGGTCCGGAGTGCTCGCCGGGTCGTGAGCGTTTTTGGATCTTCTCTCCCTGCGAGGAGGCGAGTCAACCTCTTCGTCGTCAGTCGATTCGTCACTCTCCTCGTCCTCCTCGGCATCCGAGTGCCACTCGCCGCTCTCGCCCCCGCTCGATCCTTCCTCGGTGTCTTGCTCCTGCACTCCATTGGGAATCGAGTACATGTCAATGAGGGCCTGAAAAGACAACGATCAAAAGAAATTCAATCGACCATCAACAAGGTGTCACACAGTGAATCGGAAAGATACTTGGTAAAACAGAATCATACCTGCTCCGGCTGGCGCGAGTGGTCGAATGGAATCACCCTCCTAGACCCCCGGGGGTTGTCTTTGTTGCTGGTGATTCCCATCAGCCACTTCTCCAAGATGTCCTCGCTGACATCCTCCGGGTGGATCCGAGTGGAGTCCTCGAGTCTAGAGTACATCCACATCAGATGGTCACGGGCCTGAAGCGGTTGGATGCGTCGACCAAGAAAGACCTCCAGCAGGTCCATTCCAGTCACCCCGTCGCGGACGAGTTGGACGACCCGCTCGACCGGCACCTTGACCTGTGCCTTCTCTTCTGGGACCACCTTCAGGGAGGAGGGCTTCTCCACTCAAGCCAGAGAAAAGGGAGGAAGTCCAGTCGACTGACCCGGGGTCGGCTGGTCCTTACAGTAAAACCAAGTCGACTGCCAGCCCCGGACCGAGTCAGGAAGGATCATTGCTGGGAAGGTGCTCTTGTTCCTCATCTGGATCCCCAGGCCCCCGCACATCTGGATCACGTGCGTCCGCTCATCATTCGGATTGGCCTTTTTGACCGACTGGGAGCGGCAGGTGAAGATGTGTTTGAAAAGACCCAGTGCGGTCGACAGCCCAAGAAATTTTCACACATTGACACGAAAGCAGCCAGATAGACTATGGTGTTTGGAGTGAAGTGGTGGAGCTGAGCCCCAAAGAAGTTCAAAAAGCCCCGAAAGAAAGGATGGGGAGGCAGAGAAAATCCGCGATCGACGTGGGTGGCAAGGAGAACGCACTCACCCTCCCTTGGCTATGGCTCGGTCTCGTTCCTCGGGAGTTGCACCGATTTGTGGGGGATCAGTCCCCCCTCCACCAAGTCGTCGAGGTCGTCCTGGCTGATCGTCGAGCGGATCCAGTCGCCCTGGATCCAGCCCGGCAGCAGGCCGGATCTCGACGAGGATCCGCCCCGGCTGGTCCGCTTGCCCTTCGCCTTCGCGGTCGCCTTCTTCGCGCGCTCCAGCGCCACCGTCTTCTCTTTTCCCATGGCGGCGGATCGAGTTCGAGCGAGGGTTCGGCGACGAGAGCAGAAGCGAGCGTGGCGGAGAGGTCGAAGGAAGAAGAAAAGAGAATGGGACCGCATGGGGTAGAGACCCGGTCCGGTGCCTTTTATAGGGTCGTTCCCCGAGTGACTGACTGGTAAGCCCAGACGATCTAAACAAATCCCGCAACAGTCGCGCGCGCAGTACGTGGCGAAAAAGGTGGCGCGGGGATCGATGAGACTTGCCTAATCCGTCCCGATTACCACGGCCCCGCCCATCTGGCGCGCTTCCCGAAATTCGAATCCCGCGAAATCCGCGGAGAGCAGAGCAACTTGTCAGACTAAAAGCATCCTCTACATTATCATTCGGAATTCTACCGTGAAAATTCACTCGACAAAAACCAAGAAAGGACCAAGGCGACTAAAGAAGAAGTTGACGTTGTCTGCTCAGTTCATGGCTCCAGCACAAGTTATACTCACAGCATGAAGAATGAGTCGGAAGTGTTCTCAACTCCTTCCCCACTCAAACCCTGATCCATTCGGGGGCTAATGATGAAGCTATGTACCTAGAGTAGGGTCATGGATCTGTCCAAGATGCCCTCCCCAAGGACATCTCTAAAAGAACTAGAAGCAGTCGGAGAGAAATCATCATCCACTCGACCATGAAGTTATGTTCCACTCGACAGCCTTGAAGACACTCGACCATGAACCATTCGACCGTCAGAAGATGTGAAGACACTCACTCCACAACGGTTGAGATTTAAGTCATAGCTTTATGGTCATTTATAACACTTTACTCCGGATGTTACCAGTAACGCTCCTCCTTTATGAACATTGAACCCTGTGTAACGGAGGGGAGCTGGGGTCCTGGCGCACTCTATATAATCCACCCCTCTCCTCTGGGACAAGGGTTCGCACCTTTTGTAATTCACACGCATATATCCAGTCGACCGCCTCCGGGCTCCGAGACGTAGGGCTGTTACTTCCTTTGAGAAGGGTCTGAACTCGTAAAACTCGCGTGTGCAGCTCCTCCATAGCTAGGATCTTGCCTCTACATTCCTACCCCCCTATTCTACTATCAGGCTTAGAACCACGACAGCGCCCCCTACCTCGTGGGCCCCCTGGAGCTCATCCGACCTCAACTCCAACTTTATATATTCGTGTTCGGAGAGAGAAAAATCAGGGATAAAGATTCATCGCATTTCACGATACGGAGCCGCTGCCAAGCCCTAACTACAGGGCTCCGGAGGGGGGAATCCGTCGCCATCGTCATCATCAACCATCCTCCATGACCAATTTCATGATGCTCACCGCCGTGCGTGAGTAATTCCATCGTAGGCTTGCTGGACAGTGATTGGTTGGATGAGATTTATCATCCTTTGCGTATCCAAAGTCTGACCGTTGCTTAAAGACCATGTCAACGCTATCTCGAAGCATGTATGTGGTACTCCGATTTTCAATAAGAACATTTGAAGCACAATGCTAAAATTTCTTTATTAATTACCCCAAACACCGTTGTATGGGTAATGTCATGAAATTTCTCTCCCCTCACCTAAAGGGTTTTCTACATTATATCTTGTCACGGATATCATGCTCTGCTTGTCCCTGGAAAGGATATATCCCTGAAATATGTGTTTAAACACATTTTTTCCTTTTCATTGTTCTGTTTAATCTGATAATCATATTTTCCTTTCCAATGTTTGGTTTAACCTTTCTTGAGGTCTATATGATCTAAGCAGTAATATTCTCCTGCTTATGTAAACACCTCGGTGTACAATTCTGTCAGCAAGACCCTGTTGCTTTTGTTGATAGCATTCTGGTAACCACCGATGGACGAGTACTTTGCCTATTGGTCCACCTCATTCAACGAGCAGGAAAATGGTTCTCTTTGCCCCTCACCCTTGGTACCAATGGTTGTTGCCAACATAATTGATAGTCTATCCTCTAACATGCCTTTCTTACATGATCATGCAAGACGTCATCCCCCTTCCTACTTTTAACCCACATGGTGGGCCCATAACCCACAGTTCCACAGGATCGAAACCTGACTCTCCTATACACCCTGTTGTCTAAGTTATTTCTCGCGCTTGACTTCGTACGTAATTCACGGGCCACCTTCCTACTGATCTATTCTGGTAACAGACGCAATACTTAATCTCGTTGCTCTGGACCCTTATCGCACTTTGTTTCAGACATCAAATGATTGCCTATCCGTTTGAAGCTTCTCATGGTACCTTCTTACTTTGCTCTCGATATCTTCTCAAGTTTCAATTCGAGAGTTACTCTCTGCCACCTTCCCTGATGTTATCGACCAAGTACTCAACCTTGCAGAGGTCCGTTCTTTCGGAATAACCACCCTTTATTCTTTCGTAAGTACGATGAAGATCCCGAAGAAAGGATGCGTACTACATCATCATGACCTGAAGCAGAGAAATGAAGACATCAACATAATGGATCGACCGCTTCAAGAAGATCAACCAAGATTGAGGACGCTCGTTAGAATTTCGTAACCAAATCCCTTCCCCCTCCCTTCCCCTCTTAAATCTCGGGACGAGATTCCTTGTAGTGGAGGAGAATTGTGACGCACGGATATTTAGGCTCCGGTAATACCCTGCTAATGATGCCATGTCACCATGATTACTGTTGCTAATCCCGCATTAGTTCAAAACGATTCAAATTCAAATTTGAGTTAATGTCAAACATCAAAAGTTTTCAAACATTAAAACTAAAATGTTCGGTTTGCGGCAAATAATCCATACATTAATTTGGTGAAGGAACCACACTTTTATAAAATGCTAAAAACTATGAGATGAATAAAACAGTAGTGAAAACTATTATGCAAATACTTTTAAATATTAAAGAATTACAAAACTAATTTAATTTGGGTAGCAAAATTATGTGGCAATGTCATAATTGGTAACATCAATTTAGGTGTCAATTTGGGATATTTTTAACACTAGAATAAACAACAATAAAAAAACAAAAACACGGAAAAGAAAAAAAGCGTTGTAGCTTCCCTTCTCTCTCTCTCTCTCTCGCCCCCTTCCCTCTTAGGCAAGATCGCCCGAGCACGCCCATCGCCGCGCCGTCCCGTTGGCGTGGACACCGGTCGCAGCTTGCCAATCCGATGCGTCGAGGAGCCCCGCCCGACTGTTCTCTGTCGACCTCCATCCTGGATCGAGGCGGGGAAGCCTCAACGCCGTCGCCCTCATCCTCTTCTTCGTCGGCGCCGCACGCCCCGGTCTTCGTCGATCCACTGGCCCTCGAACCTCCCCGGCCCCGTCGACCCCTCCACGAGCTCCTTGTTAAGCTCCGCGTGCCTTCTCCCTCCCTCTGCCGCTTGATTCTCTCCCGCTGCTTGTTGTCCCCATTGCCGGAGCTCTGCTTCCTCCACCATATACCCCCTGTCGTTTTGGTCTATCCCCAGGCTGGATGAGTGCTCAGATGATCTCAGGGCGCCCCCCTGATGTTCCCCTGCTAGTTAGCTGGCTCGAACACGAGCTGCGCTGTCGAACCCAGCCGCCGCACTTCCTGTTGCCGCCGGCCGTCGTCATTGCGGTTACCTCCGGCCTCCCCAGCGTCACCCAGGACCACCATTCGATGCGGCATCAAGCTCGCGTTCGAACAAGCCCGACCACGCCCGGTTTGGATCACCACCGCCCGTTTCCGACGAGGTCCCGTGGCCCTTCGCCCTGTTTGGCATTGCCGCTGGTGCGCCACCGCAGTTGAACGTGGCTGGGGCACTGCCAAGTGCCCCATGCCCGTCAGGTAGCTAATTAGGAGCTAATGGCCCACTCACATGTGGGCCCGCCACTGTAGCACTTAGTTAGGTTAAATTAACTAGGTAATTTTTGGAGACACTGAGAACATGGGCCCACCCCTCCTAATTAATCTTAATTGGTTTAGTTTAAACACTGTTAAACCAGTAGAGTATGACACGTGGGTCCCTGCGGACCCTTTTACCAGTCAACGGTCCCAGTTGACTGCTGACTGGGCAGTCAACTGGACCCTACCTGTCAGCCCTTGGTACACTGCTGTGTACATTCTGTGGCTTAGCATTTTGACCATTATTTTTGAATTAATAATAATTCTAAAAACTGTTTAAAAATTTGAAAATTCATATAAATTAAACTGTAACTCGGATGAAAATACATTGTACATGAAATTTTATCAGAATGACGAGACGAATCCAGCTACGTAGCTCGTTTGTCCGCCACACATCCCTCGCATAGCGAACACGCAACTTTCCCCCTCTGGTTCATCTGTCCGAAAACACAAAACACTGGGAATACTTTCCCGAATGTTTCCCCCCTTCGCCGGTATCGCCTACTACTGCGTTAGGGCACACCTAACACCGCTCGTTGTCTTGTCATGGATCGTCATGCATATGTTTGCATTATATTCATTGTTTCTTCCCCCTCTTCTCTGGCTAGACATCGAGACAGACACCGCTGCTACCTAGTACGACTATGGTGTTGGCGACCCCTCCTTCTTGCCAGAGCAACCAAGCAAGCCCCCCCCCCCTTGATCAACCCGATATCGCCTAATCTTCTCTCTACTGCTTGCATTAGAGTAGTGTAGCATGTTACTGCTTTCCGTTAATCCTATTCTGATGCATAGCCAGTCCTTGCTACTACTGTTGTTACCTTTACCTACAACCCTAACTGCTTAGTATAGGATGCTAGTATTCCATCAGTGGCCCTACATTCTTGTCCGTCTGCCATGCTATACTATCATGTTGTGATCACTCAGGAGGTGATCACGAGTATATTCATACATACTATATAGGTGGTGACTAAAGTCGGATTGACTCGTAGAGTACCCGCAAGTGATTCCGATGTTGGGGGCTGAAGGGGCAGGTGGTTCCACCCAGGTAGTGGTGGGCCTGGGTTCCCGACGGCCCCCGATTCTTACTTTGTGGCGGAGCAACAGGGCAGGTTGAGACCACCTAGGAGAGAGGTGGGCTTGGGCCTGGTCGGCGTCCGTAGTTACTTGCAAATAACACGTTTAACGAGATCTTGGTACTTATCTGAGTCTGGCCACTGGCCTATACGCACTAACCAACTACGCAGGAACAGTTATGGGCACTCGACGTCGTGGTATCAGTCGAAGCCTTCTTGACGTCAACGGCTGAGCGGCGCGCGCCAGATTGGACTGGAATGCCTGCTCTTGTATTAGGGAGGCTAGGTCTGCTTCCGGCCGCCCACGCAACATGCAGCTGTGCAATGGTCCCAGACCCCTGCGCCATAGGATTTAGACTGGCGTGCTGACCTCTCTATTGTGCCTAGGTAGGGCTACGATGTGTTGATTTTCTAAGGCCGGACATGACCCAGAAAAGTGTGCCCGGCCAGAGGGATCGAGCGTGTTGGGAAATGTGGTGCAACCCTGCAGGGAAGTTTATCTATTCGAATAGCTGTGTCGCTCGGTAAAAGGATGACCCGGAGTTGTACCTTGACCTTTTGACAACTAGAACCGGTTACTTAATAAAATACACCCTTCCAAGTGCGAGATACAACCCGGTGATCGCTCTCTCACAGGGCGACGAGGGGAGGATCGCCGGGTAGGTTTATGCTATGCGATGATACTTGGTGAACTTACCATCTACTCTCTTCTACATGCTTCAAGATGGAGGCTGCCAGAAGCGTAGTCTTTGATAGGACTAGCTATCCCCCTCTTATTCTGGAATTCTGTAGTTTAGTCCGCAGATACTACCCATTTCATTGATACCAATGCATATGTAGTGTAGATCCTTTCTTGCGAGTACTTTAGATAAGTGCTCATGGTTGCTTTCCTACTTCTTTTCCCCCTTTTCCCGGTTATTGCGATCATATGATGGAGTCCAGGAGCCAGAGGATCCTGAGGATGATTCTACATGGAGTTCAGTCTCGAGGAGTAGTTAGGAGGTCCCTGGCAGGAGGCCTCACCTTTTCGATCGTTGATACTTTTGTGCTAGCCTTCTTAAGGCAAACTTGTTTAACTTATGTCTGTACTCAGATATTATTGCTTCTGCTGACTCTTGTGTATTTGAGCCCTCGAGGCCGCTTGCAATATAAAGCTTGTATTGTTTTAATTTGTGTCTAGAGTTGTGTTGTGATATCTTCCCGTGAGTCCCTGATCTTGGTCGTACACATTTGCGTGCATGATTAGTGTACGGCCAAATCGGGGGCGTCACAGGTCCGTACTTTTGCTAGTGCAATCTGTCAACAATTCTAATATAATTGGATCATATAACCATCCCTCAACGTGCGATGAAGAATCACTCCAAAGTTCCTATCTAGCAGAGAACATAAGACAAAATTTTTTGTAGCTATTCTTTCCGAGCGTTCTATCCAATAGTTCGTACTAAAATAACACCAAGTTATTCTTTCCGATCGATCTACCAAGAGTTCGTACTAAAATAACACCAAAACAAATTCAGATTCATAACACTCAATCCAACACAAAGAACCTCAAAGAGTGCCCCAAGATTTCTACCGGAGAAACAAAGACGAGAATGTGCATTAACCCCTATGCATAGATTACCCCAATGTCACCTCGAGAATCCGCAAGTTAAGTGCCAAAACACATATCAAGTGAATCAATATGATACCCCATTGTCACCACGGGTATTTGATGGCCCACAAGTATAGGGGATCTATCGTAGTCATTCCGATAAGTAAGAGTGTTGAACCCAACGAGGAGCAGTAGGAAATGACAAGCAGTTTTCAGTAAGGTATTCTCTGCAACCACTTAAATTATCGGTAATAGATAGTTTTGTGATAAGGTAATTCGTAACAGGTAACAAGTAACAAAAGTAAACAAGCTGCAGCAAGATGGCTCAATCCTTTTTGTAGTAAAGGACAAGCCTGAACAGACTCTTATATAAAGGAAAGCGCTCCCGAGGACACATGGGAATTATCGTCAAGCTAGTTTTCATCATGCTCATATGATTTGCGTTCGTTACTTTGATAATTTGATATGTGGGTGGACCGGTGCTTGGGTACTGCCCTTCCTTGGACAAGCATCCCACTTATGATTAACCCCCCTCGCAAGCATCCACAACTACGAAAGAAGAATTAAGGTAAACCTAACCATAGCATGAAACATATGGATCCAAATCAGTCCCTTACGAAGCAATGCATAAACTAGGGTTTAATCTTCTATCACTCTAGCAACCCATCATCTACTTATTACTTCCCAATGCCTTCCCCTAGGCCCAAACAATGGTGAAGTGTCATGTAGTCGACGTTCACATAACACCACTAGAGGAAAGACAACATACATCTCATAAAAATATCGAACGAATACCAAATTCACATGACTACTTATAACAAGACTTCTCCCATGTCCTCAGGAACAAATGTAACTACTCACAAATCATATTCATATTCATAATCGAGGGGTATTAATATGCATAAAGGATCTGAACATATAATCTTCCACTGATTAAACCAACTAGCATCAACTACAAGGAGTAATCAACACTACTAGCAACCCAAGGGTACCAATCTGAGGTTTTGAGACAAAGATCAGATACAAGAGATGAACTAGGGTTTGAGAGGAGGTGCTGGTGAAGATGTTGATGGAGATTGACCCCCTCCCGATGAGAGGATCAATGGTGATGACGATGGTTACGATTTCCCCCTCCTAGAGGGATGTTTCCCCGGCAGAACAACTCCGCCGGAGCCCTAGATTGGTTCCGCCAAGGTTCCGCCTAGAGACGGCGGCTCTTCGCCCCGAAAGCTTCCTCATGATTTTTTTTCAGGGAAAAAGACACCTTATACCAAAAGATGGGCATCGGAGGGCTTCCAGGTGGCCCACGAGGCAAGGGGCGTGCCCAAGGGGGTAGGGCGCGCCCTCCACCCTCATGGACGGTGGGTGGCCCCCCTCTGGTGCTTCCTTCGCCCAATATCTTTTATATATTCCAAACTGACTTTCATGGAGTTTCAGGACTTCTGGAGTTGTGCAGAATAGGTATCTAATATTTTCTCCTTTTCCAGCCCAGAATTCCAGCTGCCGGCATTCTCCCTCTTAATGTAAACCTTGTAAAATAAGAGAGAAAAGGCATAAGTATTGTGACATAATGTGTAATAACAGCCCATAATGCAATAAATATCGATATAAAAGCATGATGCAAAATAGACGTATCAGTATTCATAGCAAGACATACGTCAAGTGCTCTCCAATCCATAAAAGTATTCAATCCGATAACAACAAAATCTCAAAGGGAAACCTCAATTCACAACAAGATATAGAGGGGAAAACACCATATCATGCAACTATATTAACAAAGCCCGCAATACATCAAGATCGTGACATCTCAAGAACACGAGAGAGAGAGAGAGAGATTAAACACATAGCTACTGGTACAAACCCTCAGCCCCGAGGGTGGACTACTCCCTCCTCATCATGGTGGCCGACGGGATGATGAAGATGGCCACCGGTGATGATTTCCCCCTCCGTCAGGGTGCTGGAACGGTGTCTAGATTGGTTTTTCATGGCTACAGAGGATTGGGGTGGCGGAACTTCCGATCTAGGGTTATTTCCGATGGTTTCTCTATTTATAGGATTTTTTGGCATTGGTTTCACGCGAAGATGGGCCTCGAGGTGAGCACAACCCGCCTACACACGGGTTGGGCTCCAGGTGCGCCCTGGTGAGTTGTGCCCACCTCGTGGATCTTCTGGCCCTCCCACAAAGCTTCTAGTGCCTCTTTTGTTCGAAAAAATCGTCAAAAAGTTTCAGATCATCTAGAGAACTTTCATTTCTGCATAAAAAACAACACCACAATGGTTCTGCCGAAAACAGCGTCAGTCTGTGTTAGTTCCATGCAAATCATACCAAAACCATATAAAATTGTTGTAAACATGGCATGAGTACTTCATAAATTATAGATACGTTGGAGGCGTATCATTCTCCACAAGATGATTTTTGTCCCATAATATTTGGTAGACCTTTCTTGAACAATGTTAATGCTAAGATAGATTGCCATAAAGAAACAGTCAGTGTCAACTTTGGTGATGTGTCTAATGAGTTTAATTTCTCTAAGTTTTGTAGACAACCTCATGACAAAGGATTGCCTAGTAAGGTTGAAATAATTGGTCTTGCTTCTATTGTCGTACCTCCTACTGATCCACTAGAACAATATTTGCTAGACCATGAAAATGATAAAATATTCTTTGAGAAACAACCTATCCTTAAACACAACTTGCCCATTGAAACTCTAGGAGGTCCTCCTCCACCTAAAGGTGATCCTGTGTTTGAATTAAAGCAATTGCCAGACACTTTGAAATATGCTTATCTTGATGAGAAAAAGATATATCCTGTTATTATTAGTGCTAACCTTACAGAACATGAAGAAAAGAGATTATAAAAAATTCTGAGGAAGCACCATGCTCCTATTGGATAAATCTTGATGAACTTAAGGGCACTAGTCCCACTTTCTGCCAGCACAAGAGTAGTATCAAACCTGATGCCAAACCCGTTATTGATCATCAACGATGATTGAATCCTAAGATGAAGGAAGCGGTAAGAACTAAAATACTAAAGCTTCTAGAAGCATGTATAATCTATCCCATAGTTGACAGTAGATGAGTAAGTCATGCTCATTGTGTCCCTAAGAAAGGAGGTATTACTGCTGTTCCTAATGATAAAAATGAACCCATTCCACAAAGAATAGTGACTGGCTATAGAATGGTTATTGATTTCAAAAAATTAAACAAAACGACTAGAAAAGATCATCACCCTTTTCCTTTCATTATTGAATGTTAGAAAGTTTGTCAAATCACACACACTTTTGCTTTCTTGATGGATATTCTGGTTTCTCTCAACCACCTTAACTTGTCCTTTTGGAACTTATGCTTACAGACATATGCCTTTTGGTTTATATAATGCACCTAATACCTTTCAAAGATGTATGACTGCTATATTCTCTGACTTTTGTGAAAAGATTGTTGAGGTTTTCATGGATGATTTTTCCATTTACGAAACTTATTTTTATGATTGCTTAAGCAACCTGGATTGAGTTTTGCAGATATGTGAACAAACTAATCTTGTCTTGAATTGGGAGAAGTGCCACTTTATGGTGAACGAAGGTATTGTCTTGGGGCATAAAATTTCTGGCGAGGTATTGAGGTGGATAAAGCTAATGTTGATGCAATTGAGAAATGCCATGTCCTAAAGATATTATAGGTATTCATAGTTTCCTTGGTCATGCTGGTTTTTATAGGAGGTTTATTAAAGACTTCTCTAAAATTTCTAGGCCTCTTACTAGTCTCTTGCAAAAAGAAATTCCATTTGTTTATTATGATGATTGTGTAGAAGCCTTTGAAACACTTAAGAAAGCCTTAACTTCTACACCTATTGTTCAACCAGTGTAACGCCCACGATGCGATTATATCTCCCACGTGTCGAGGCACGACTTAGAGGCATAACCGCATTGTGGTTTTGTCGCAAGAAGGGTCATCTTCACACAATCCCATGTAATGAACAAGAAAGGGATAAATAGATAGTTGGCTTACAATCGCCACGTCACACAATGATCATATAATTCATACATCATTCAGAGTACACTCATGGTCCGACTACGGAAAACCAAATGAAAACAAGATAACCCCAAATGCTAGATCCCCGATCGTCCCAACTAGGCACCACTACTGATCATCAGGAAAAGACACGTAGTAACAGCCAAGGTCCTCGTCGAACTCCCACTTGAGTTCGGTAGCATCACCTGCACTGGTATCATCGGCACCTGCAACTGTTTTGGTAGTATCTGTGAGTCACAAGGACTCAGCAATCTCAAAAACCATGAGATCAAGACTATTTAAGCTTATGGGTAGGATGTGGTAATGAGGTGGAGTTGCAGCAAGCGCTATGCAAATATGGTGGCTAACATACGAGTACAAGAGAAAGATGAGAAGCTATGCAACGGTCGAAAAGCTATAAGCGATCAAGAAGTGATCCTGAACTACTTACATTCATACATAACCCAACCGTGTTCACTTCCCGGACTCCGCCGAAAAGAGACCATCACGGCAACACAAGCGATTGATGCATTTTAATTAAGTCAAGTGTCAAGTTCTCAACAACTGGATATTAACAAATTCCCATCTGCCACATAACCGCGGGCACAGCTCTTGAAAGTTTATACCCTGCAGGGGTGTCCCAACTTAGCCCATCACAAGCTCTCACGATCAACGAAGGATATTCCTTCTCCCGGAAAGACCCGATTAGTCTCGGAATCCCAGTTACAAGACATTTCGACAATGGTAAAACAAGAACAGCAAGACCACCCGATGTGTCGGCAAATCCTAATAAGAGTCGCACGTATCTCGTTCTCAGGGCACACCGGATGGGCAAGATGTTGGGTTAGCTGAGACCCTGGTTGCCTAGGGGGCGCCGGACATCGCCCAGGTTGGACCAGCACTTAGAGGAACACTGGCCCGGGGGTTGAATAAAGATGATCCTTGGGTTAATTACTCCCTAGGCAAAGTTTTAGGTTGTTATTAGGAAAATGTTAAAACCAAGGTTGGGCCTTACTAGAGGAGTTTTATTCAAAGCGAACTGTCAAGGGGGTCACATAACCCCAACCGCATAAGGAACGCAAAATCAATGAACATAACACCACTATGACGGAAACTAGGGCAGCAAGAGTGGAACAAAACACCGAGCAAAAGGCCAAGCCTTCCACCCTTTGCCAAGTATATAGATGCATTGATTAAAATAAGAGATATTGTGATATCCCAATATATCCATGTTCCAACATGGAACAACCTGCAAGGCACCTTCAACTAGCAACACTATAGGAGGGGCTAAGCAAAAGCGGTAACATAGTGTCACGCCCAATATGTGATATTATCCTAAAGCAACTCGAAGGTCCCACCAAGGATAGAACCACATATTGACATGCTTTTGCAAGGTGGATATCATTACATCAACATTACATAATAGATGGGGATACATACAAGGCATACAAATGCTGCAAGAATACATCAATACATAATACATAAGATCAACATCCGACTATGGATGAAACACAAACAAAAGCTCGAACGACATCCACCCTGCTAGCCCAGGCTGCCGACCAGGAACCTAAACCAAGATCGACGAAGAAGAAGTAGGACTCCAAAACATGCAAACATCGCTCCCGCGTCATGATCATCGCAATACCTGTACCTGCAACTGTTGGTGTAGTAATCCGTGAGCCACGAGGACTCAGCAATCCCATTACCATGGGTATCAAGACTAGCAAAGCTTAATGGGTATGGAAGGGGTAAGGTGGTGAGGTTGTAGCGGCGACTAAGCAATTTATGGTGGCTAACTTACGAATACAAGAGTAAGATGAGAAACTACGCGACGATCGCAAACTAGAAATGATCAAGAAGTGATCCTGAACTACTTACGGTCAAACATAACCCAACTGTGTTCTCTTCTCGAACTTCCCCGAAAAGAGACCATCATGGTTAAGCAACGCGATTGGTGTATTTTAAAAGAGTTTACTTCAAGTCTTCTACAATCGGATTAGCAAATTCCCATCTGCCACATAACCGCAAGCACGACGCTCGAAAGTTTAAACCCTGCAGGGGTGTCCCAACTTAGCCCATGACAAGCTCACGATCCGCGGAGACAATTCTCCATCGCGGGACACCCGATCAGACTCGGAATCCCGAAGCACAAGAAATTTTGACAATGGTAAAACAAAACCAGCAAGACCGCCCGAATGTGCCGAGAAATCCCAATAGGAGCAGCGCATATCATTCTCAGGGCACACCGGATGAGACATCCTACGAGTAAAACCAACCCTCAAGTTTCCCCGAGGTGGCCGCGCAGTCTACTCGGTTCGGACCAACACTCAGAGGAGCACTGGCCCGGGGGGGCTAACAAAAATCCACGGGGGCCAGCAAGTCCCTATGCAAGTTTAGGTGATGATAGGCAAATGGTAAAACCAATGTTGGGCCTTGCTGGAAGAGTTTTATTCAAAGCGAACTGCCAAGAGGGTCACATACCCCTCATCGTGTTAGGGACGCAAAATCAAGGAACATAACACCGGTATGATGGAAACTAGGGCGGCAAGAGTGGAACAAAATACCATGCATAAGGCCAAGCCTTCCATCCTTTACCAAGTATATAGATGCATTAATTAAATAAGAGATATTGATATCCCATGATATCCATGTCCCAAAATGGAACAACCTGCAACTGCACCTGCAACAGGAACGCTATAAGAGGGGCTGAGCAAAGTGGTAACATAGCCAAACAACGGTTTGTTAGGAAGGGTGAAAAGGGTTAGTGGTTTTCATGGCAATTTGGGAGGCTTGATAAACAAGTGGTAGGTAGCGCGACATAGCGATAGCATCGAGACAACTAGCATAGCAAGGATAGTAGTGAGATCCAAGGTGATGGTCATCTTGCCTGAAATCCCACTAGGAAGAAGACCGAATCTATGAAGAAGATGAAGCCACGTAGTCGAACGAATCCTCACAATCACAACGAAACAAGAACTATCGAGAAGGAGCACAACCGGAAAGAAGCAAATAACATAGTAAACACACAACACATAAACAAGACATGATGCTCAACCAAGTATGATGCATGACAAGGCTACATGACGCTACTCATGGCAAGAGATGATGCATACAAGAACAACACATCAATGCAAGTTTAAATGAGGCCGGAAACAACACATAACAATTCCGGTAAGTCCTCATATGCAAATTTCGAAATTGGTCCAGATCTGATTAGAACACAATGTTGAAGTTGTTAAACATCAAGTTAAAATGCACCAAAATGATCCACTCGGTTTTCTAGCCAAGCTACATATAAAATTCATTTAATTTGGAGCTACGGCCTAGAAGATATGAGCAAAACAAGTTAAACATGGCATTGATGCAAATGCAAGCAAAACAACATCACAAACCACTCCAAAACATAGATGCAACAAGGTAACATGAAACTACATGCAAAACTAAGCAAGTTTCATATAGATCATGCTCAAAACGGAGCAACGGTTCAACACATACACTCCATACAAGATTCAAACACAATCTGCCCAAAACAACAACTAAGCACTTTGAAATCAAGGAAACAACATACTACAAGAATCATATGGGCACAAACTTGATATGCACTCAAAGTACAAACAACCAAGGGCATGGCATAAAAGTACACATAACAAAGAGCAAATAACATGAAGGCATCATATACATATGGTTCATAGACTAGTGGGAACCATCAAGACAAGATTGCATGTTATAACAGTTTCAACAAGTGTTAAACAAAGACATCAACATAGCATGTTTGCAAGCATGGAACAGAGGTCATATGAAGTCCAAAATTAACAAACTTGGCAGGTGGACAAAGTACTCATAGCATACTTCAAAACATGTCACTGGAGCATCTCTAAAAGAGGCATAGATCAATAAATAACAAGCTCACAACATGGCATCATGAAGTTAACAGAAATCTGGAACAATATTTAGGCATGTTCCTGCCAATGAAAATATATGCTACAGGACATATATGAGGCATCCAAAGGCATGGCATGATAGAGCACAACAAGGACATCAAAACACCCTTACTGAAGTTCATGAAAATATGCATGGAATAGATAGCTTCAACTTAATAGGGCATCACAATGTAACAGTTACAGACTTAGCAAAATTCACTAAGTCTCAGAAATCAGCAACATTAGGTAGCACACTTCGCAAGCTTGTGATAGTCACCACAAGGCACATAAAAATACATGGATATCACCACTGTAAATATGGCATGAATATGTTCCTAAAACATGTAGACACGATGCACAAAAGATGCACACACAAAATGCAATGAAAAAGACAAAACAACAAGTTATGACAAGTTTCAGCAGTTACCATCATATAGCACTCTTGCAACAAGGATTAACATGGCATAATGCATCCTAACATGCATGAAAATCACACCATCATGTAGAGCATCACGAGTTGAACATTTTGACATATCATATGCGCAAAACGGAGCAACATGTATGACATTACGCTAGGTCAAACAAGCACACATGAAGTTGAATACTGGGGACTTAGCCAAAATTTCAGAAATCAGAGTGAGCGTCATATAACAAAACATGCACAAGGTGAGGTTTAGCGGGTTCTCACCAACGGGCCAAGCCCAGTCTAGCAGGAGGTCAGGCAGGCCAACGGGGAGGCTGCAGCAGGCTGGCCCATGAAGCCAAGGCGAGGGCGCGGCCTACGTGCGCGAGAAGGAAACCCTTGTCCTCCTCGAACTCAAGTGAGAACGAGGCAGGGGCGGCGACGGCGGATTTCGGCGAGGGGACGGCGGATGGCGGCGGGCAGGGGTCCGATTGACGACAGGAATGGGCAGATCCAGTCCCTGGGCACCGGATCTGGCCGGAGATGGGCGAGGACGGCGAGGGGTGGCATGGATCCGAGCAAAGGAATGACGGGGTCGTGAGCTCCGGTGAACTCCATGCGGCGGCGCGACGAGGCTTCGAGGACTCCGGCGAGGGGTCAGGCGGAGGCGCGGGGAGCTCGAGATCGGGCTCCTCTCGATCCAACTAGAGCGGGGCGCGGGAACGGGAGGTCGGGCGGCGAATCTGGTGGCCAGCGACGAGGTCCTCGGCGGCGGTGAGATCTGGCGAGACGAGCGCGGCGGCGGCGTGCGCTCGGGCCTAGATGGCCTCGGGCGGGCCCCGTGCGGGCCTGGCGGGCCTCGGCGGCGCGGTGGAGATGCGACCGGACGGCGGTGACGTGGCGCATCTGGATTGGACGGGGCGGCGTGTGGACATGTTCGGCGCATGGAGGAGGAAGATGCTGGGGTTTTGGACCCGAAATTTTGGAGGGGAGGGTGTTTATATAGGTGGAGGGAGCTAGGAGAGTCCAAATGAGGTGCAGTTTTCGCCCACACGATCGTGATCCAACGACAGAGAGCATGGAGGGGGTTTAGATGGGCTAGTGGGCTGTTATGAAGGTGTGCTAGGCTGCAAAGAGAAGGGGGTTTAGAGGTTAAACAGTTAACTGCTAGGGCATCAAACGACCTCCAAATTGAATGAAATTTCACAGGCGGTCTACCGGAGATATACCAAGGCCACTCAACAAATCTCGGCCCATTCCGAGAATGTTTTTCTCCTGGTCACGAAACAAGGTTTGAGAGGTGCAATGGGTGCAAGACAGAGAGTCGGATTCTGAAACGGACAACGGAGAAAGTGACCGGATGCAAGTTTTGGAAAACATGATGATGAAATGCACATGATGACATGTCAAGCTACAACACGCAAGCGAGTGACATGGCAACGACGGCGAATACCTGGAAGACACCTGGCACATCAGATTCAGGGCATTACAACTCTCCTCCACTAACAAGAGATCTCGTCCCGAGATCTTAGGAACGAGACGGGAGAAAGAGGACAAGGAGGAATAAGAATGCAAGAGAGAAGATGAACAAAGTCGAGAGCACTCGGTTATAAAAGAGGAACATCGAATATGATGAGAATCAACAGCTCAGGAAAAAGCTCCGGTTAGAAAGGAATAAGAACGAAAGAATTTAGGCAGCACTCCGGCTAAACATGGAAAGAATAGAACATGAACTTTAGAAGATGGAACGATACTTGACGAGGGAAACAACACAAAGCCTCTAGAAGAATTAAAAGAGTGGAGTGAAAAGAACGGAGAATAAAATGACATCTTGTGCCACAATTGAGTTGAAAAAGCATCCTTACGAAGAATGATTGAGTGAAGTTGCTGGAAATTCAACAACTAAAGAATTGATTTGCGTGGGCTTATGTAAACATCTCAAAATTATGAGGTGATAACCGGACACAAGCGGAAAGATTGAATATCTAAGAAGACGATGAGATGCAAAAATCCACTTCAAAAGAATACGGATACTTAATTGCACTTCGAGATACAAGAAGAAAAGATACTTAAGCGCCTCCAACAAGAATCTTTATGAACACTTGAAGAATGAATAGAATCCTGTTGAACCACCATGAAGAACTCCAGTCACAAAAAGGATGATGAGATAGCATTGGAGGACGAAAAGAATAAGACTAGAGCCTTGCAATGATTTAGATGGATCTTCGCGACGAGACAAGCGAGAAACTTGGAACTCCGGAAAAAGAAAATATGAACAACTTAGAACCGACAGAATATTCATCATTAACAATCTCCGAAGCAAGGAATCAATCAACTTGATGAAAGAAGAATAAGAACTATGTTATGCTTATCCTTCATCAATTAAATTGATGAGAAGCAATGGATTGCATACAACTTATTCGCATTGGAAAAGATTAAGGGGAGATATAGCGCAACACTTGGGAAAGTCTTCATGAACCACCGATACGATTGGAAAGAATGAATGAATTGATATGATAGCAAAGGAGGAGGATTCTTGAACGAACCATCGTAAGAATTTGGAAATGAATAAAGAAAGAGAATTCCTCGCCGGGAAGAATTAGAAAACGAACAAAAATACTTGAGTGAAACGAGATGCAAGAGAACGAAGAGATTGTGAAATGATTAAAGAAACCTTGAACGAAGCACCGGTACAAGTAAGGGAACGAACGAAGCTGAAAACTTGAAACGAAGAACTATTCCGAAATGAAGGTCTCCGGATAATCAAAATGAAAAAACAACTCCTGAAATACTCCGGATGGGTAAGAAAAGAATCACACGATTGGGAACAATTTGAGGGGATAGCATCAAGCTAGCACCACAATTCTCCACGAGAATAGACAAGATTTAGAGGAAAAACTCTTCTTTGGTCTTCAAATGTTGAGAATGACGATGAGGGACACCACCAAACTTGTTGAGGCACTCCGGAATGAATAATACAAAGATTGAGCCAAACATGAAAAGAATTTTAAAGCAATCTTGAAAAAAACATCTGACTGATGAAACTCATTCTTACGTCAAACTTCGAAAAGAATTTGAGAATACTCCGAGAAATTAGAAGAGTCTGGTAAGATCCTGGGAAAAGATCTATGGGTTAGGGCTCACGGAAAGGAAACGCCGTTGTAAAGGATTGTTGGAGAGAGAAATGATGCACCGGAACAACTGAAAGACTTGAATGAGGTGACAACATCGAAATAATTGAATGCAAACATGGATGTTCTGAGATGTCTTCAGCCCTCCGGGATGATTAAATAGCGAGAGATGAATGAGCAAGGGAAAACATTTGAGTCGAGGAAAAGAATATGATCAATAAGGAAGAAGCTTGAATTGGATCCATCGGAAAGGAAAGCAAGACAAACAACGATTAACTTGATGAGAAATCATCGGTTGAGACAATTGAAAAGGGATTGCAGAGACTCCGCACGAATGAAATGGATGCTCGAATAGAGGCTCAGACTTCAGGAATAAAATGGGTGGCAGGGCGGGTAAAACAAAGGCAACTTGGAGCGGGGAACTGACGAATAACTTGAAGAGGAAAAACATGGGTTGAAATAATTGAGGAAAGAATGCAAAGGCTTCTTACGATTAGGATGGACACTCGATTGCGTACTCCAGCTCTGAGAAGAAAAAGGGTGGGCGGGTGGGAAAAACAAGGACGACTTTGGACGGGGAACAACGTCGTTGAGAATGAACTGGGGATTGATCTCGCAAAAGACGACGAGGGTCGAATCCACTTGACGAGAAACGCACCGGATGAAAAGAGTTGACATCGCAACAAACGAAAACTAAACATGGCACTCACCACCAAGCATTTCATGGCACCACAAGGTAACCAACAGTAAGTACACACATTCATAAAGCTAAACATGGCAAGAGCAAGTTCATAGGGTGCATGGATCACTAGCAAAACACATGGCAATAATGAACTTCATGTTAACAATCTCCCAGCAACAATATTTAGTAAAAGTAGAGCATGGTAATGACAAGCTAGAGTACTCCATAATTGCAACCAGAGGCATGACTGGATATAGCATAACCACATCTTCAAAACACTCTTACTAAACTATCTCAAAATGTGTATGGATCTACTAGTAGCAACAAGACAACATGGCATCAAAATGTAACAGGAAAAGACTTGGCAAAAATACGAAGTGCCTGAAATCAGCAACATCACATAGCCTACTTTGCATGCTTGTGCTAGTCACCACAGAGCTCATAAAAATACAAGGTTTACACCACTATAAAGATGGCATGGAGATGCTCCTAAAACATGTAGACATCATGCTCATAGGATGCACACACAAAATCAACGAAAATGATAAATCATCAAGTTATGTTAAATTCCAACAGACAACATCATATAGCACTTTTGCAATGAATATTAGGGCATCAATATGGATAGTAACATGCATGCAAATGACAATAACATGAAGAGCATCACGAGACGAGCATTTCGATATATCATATGCGCAAATCGGAGCTATATGCATGGAGATATGGCATGTCAAAGGTGAGCACATGATGTGAGGGATTCGGACTTGCAAAGAATTCAACCTCTCAGATCTAGGGTTTTGACCCGCGGCACGTGAACCGAGGTGGCCGGTTGAGCTTGTCAGAGAAGCGGGACGCGGTGACCGGAGTTGAGGGAGGGGACGCCGGCGACGTACGGCGGAGACAGCGGAGGTCAGCAGCGTCCGGGCGGTGCGCGGTGCCGGCAACCTTGCGGCGGCGGGCAACAACGAGCTTCGATGGCAGGCATCGGCGAGCAACTGTGGCGGAGGGCGGTGAGCAACTGTGGCGGCGGGTGGCGAGCAAATGTGGCGGCGCACTGAAGGGCAACGCCGGCGGGAGGCGGCGGCGCGCGGGAGGCGAGATCCGTGCGGCAGCAGGCGAGAACGGGCTGGGGAGGGCCGAGGTCGGGCCCGGCGGGCCCGCGCGGGTGGAGGCGGCGAAGTGGGGCGCGCCTGGGGATAGGTGGCGGCTCCTGAGTGGAGGAGGGAGGCGGCGGCGCGACGTGTCGCCTCCCGGTTGGTCGGGGCGATGTGT
>NC_041388.1:486326243-486350681 GCF_002162155.2 Triticum dicoccoides
GGGGTGAGGGTTAGGGTTTCGTCCGCAATTTCGGGGAGGGGGGGGGGAAGGACATATATATAGGTAGAGCATGGAGTGTCCAAATGAGGTGCGGTTTTTGCCCACACGATCGTGATCCAAGGATGGAGAGCATGGAGTGGGTTTAGATGGGCTATTGGGCTGTTTTGGAGGGGTGTTGGGCTACAACAAGAGAGAGGCTTTAGCGGTTACCCGGTTAACCGTTGGGGCATCAGACGACCTCCAAATGGAACGAAATTTGACAGGCGGCCTACTGGTGATGTACCAAGGCCACTCGGCAAATCTCGACCCATTCCAGGAACGTTTTTCTCCCGCTCACGAAACGAGATTTGAGGGGTGCAACGGGTGCATGTGGGAGTGTCGGATCGCGAAACGGACAACGGGGAAAATGACCGGATGCATGAGACGAACATGAATGCAAATGAGATGCACATGATGACATGAGATAAAATGCACGACATGAACAAAACGCAAAACAAAGACAAAACCCAACCACGAAGGAAATATCATATCACATAGCCGGAAATGGCAAGAGTGGAGTTACAATTATGGAAAGTTACATCTGGGGCGTTAAAACCAGCTAATTGGAACTTGCCTATTGAAATCATGTGTGACGCTAGTGATTATGCTGTTGGTGCTGTTCTAGGACAAAGAGTTGATAATAAATTAAATGTTATCCATTATGCTAGTAAGACTCTAGACAATGCCCAAAGAAATTATGCTACTACTAAAAAAGAATTTTTAGCATTTGTGTTTGCTTGTGATAAATTCAGATCTTACATTATTGATTCTAGTGTAATTGTTCACACTAATCATGTTGCTATTAAATACCTTATGGAAAAGAAAGATGCTAAACCTAGACTCATTAGGCGGGTTCTTTTGCTACAAGAATTTGACTTGCATATCACTGATAGGAAAGGGGCTAAGAATCATGTAGCTAATAACTTGTCTAGATTAGAAAATATCCTTGATGACCCACTACCTATTGATGATAGCTTCCCCGATGAACAACTAGTTGTCCAAATACTTCTTGTAATACTCCTTGGTATGCAGATTATGCTAATTATATTGTTGTCAAATTCATACCACCTAGTTTCACATATCAACAAAAGAAAAAAATCTTCTTTGATTTAAGACATTACTTTTGGGATGACCCACATCTTTATAAAGAAGGAGTAGATGGTATTATTAGACATTGTATACCTAAGCATGAACAGGAACAAATTGTCAGGACCCCGATTCTAAGTCACATCGATCTAGCCGGTAACACCTCATATCACATTGCGGCCTCACGCATGGTATCCCCACGGGTGTCGCCTTACCATGGCCCGGGACCATTTGCGCCTTTTGGCTCACGTATATGATAGTGTCGCTAGCATCCATATGATAGAGAACCCGGGCCGACATGGCTAGTCATGAATCCAAAGCGGCACAGACCTATGGGGACATGCATACATGAATCACATCGAGCATGTCGGTCATCAGCGTGTGAATCCAGGCTGTAGCACTGGGCTAACAGGACTCCGGGGAACCCGGGCTGTAGCAGGCTAGGCAGGACTCCGGAAGTCACCGCGTGACATTTCCCCGAAGGGACAGACATAGGAACCAAGTGAAATACATGCCGGCCAGTCAAGTGTCCTGAGCAGTAGTGCTGGGCTAGCAGGACTCCGGTGAACCGGGCTGTAGCGGACTACTATGGCTCGAGGAGCACTAGACTACATTTCCCCATAAGAAAGGCTGCCAAGGATAAACAACTAGATTGTCGGATCCCACACATACCAAGCATTTCAATCATACACACAATATGCTCGATATGTGCAAATACAACATGGCATCACAACAAAACTCTACAACTCAAGTACTTTATTTAAAGGCTCCAAAGAGCCATACATAACATGTTCATACAGGTAGGGGTCACCTGACCCGACACTCAAGTCATACAAGCATACAAGCACATGCGGAAGCAAATAGTCTGAGTACAGACACTAGAAAGCAAGAAGGCTTCTCGAAGCCTGTCTATCTACATAGGGCCCTCCATGGCCAGGATCACCACCTGGGTGGCAAGTCACTCATCGACGTCGAGATCTACATAAAACCCATCGGAGGGGGCAGTGTTGACGTCTGGAAACAGTAATTAAGCAAACATGAGTACGAAGGTACTCAGCAAGTCTTACAACAGAACCTACTATACATGCTCATTCTCAAGAAGGTGGTGGAGTTATTGCAGCAAGCCAGCTTTGACTCTTGGCTAAGCTATCCTATGGGACACCACTAGTAAAATAGTTTTCGCACACGAGTCCACTAATCACCATCACAATACTCCACCGGGGATCCTCCCTCGTCATCCTACGAGAGAGCCATCCTCGGTACTCACACTTATCTTGAGTCTTTTAGTAGTAACCATTAACTTGTCTATGAACTGTATAGGCAACCAAGTAGTCCTTTACCGCGGACGTGGCTATTTGAATAGATGATGTTAACCCTGCAGGGGTGTACTCCTTCATACACGCTCTCACCACTTACCGCCGTTTACACGACATGCACTCCGCAACCTTCAAGCGGAAGCCCAACGAGGGTGTCGGCCACGGCCTACCTAAACACTCAAGTCTCTAGTCCAGGTTTATCGCCTATCCAGGTTCCATCCATAGGGAGTCCGGAAGAGGTTTCCACATACGGCCCCAAACAATGTGAACAGGGTCCCGAGACACCAAACAGGCGCCCGGCATACCCGGCCACTGTGTATCTACTGCAACATAGCCCACCCCTAGGGTCAGCTCTACGCACGGCCACCAACACATAACCTACAAACACCAAAAACTATTTGCAACTCCTGGACAGAGTACTAGGGTGATTAAGAAGCCGAGAGGGTCAATTAAGGATCCCAATGCATGGTAGTAGCTGATTCTTAAAATCACACATACAGATCTCAGTTCTTAGGGACGGCCTCAATGAAACAACCCACCATGTACTCCTACATGGCCTCTCATCGATACCTTTACCAAATCATGTTCAACACATCACTCACATTACCGACATAATCATTTCACTCTAGCCCATCACCCAGATGAACCAGACCTGACACAACTCTAAGCATAGCAGGCATAGCAGGGTAGGAAACACAAGCATGGCTCAATCAACTCCTACACATGCTAGTGGGTTTCATCTAGTTACTATGGCAATGACGGGTCATGCAGAGGATAAGGGTTCAACTACCGCAGCACACAGCAGTTTGAAACGTTGTTGTCTTAATGCAGTAAATGAGAGTAGAGGCGAGAACATGGGATTGTATCGATATGATCAATGGGGCTGCTTGCCTGATGGAGTGGTAGTAGGGTACTGCCCTTCAGTTGGATACTCGGAGATATCCTCGGAGGCAGAACCTACCACGAAGGACACACAGAACATAATCAACAGATGACAATATGCAACAATATGATGCATGCTATGACATGGCAAAATGATGTGTCCTGCCTAATGCAATGTGAAACAAGTTGAAATGGGTCCATTTGAACCAAAGATTCAAATGGAAGTTAAAGTTCTTATGCATAATAAGTGTGTTAGCTTGTTTCACCTAAACAGCAAGGTTAAAGTGGTTTGTCATGCATGAAACCATTACAGGTGGATAGATTGAATTTTTCTGATCATTTTTCATATATAATTTGTTTGATTTGGAGCTATGGTTGATTTTCTATGATTTTTAGAAGTTTTGGGCATTTTCTGGAATTTTCTGATTAATAATAAATCCAGAAAATGTATTACTGCGTCAGCATTAGGTCACGCTGATGTCAGCAGGTCAACAGGCGCCGTCCAGGACCCACTGGTCAGTGACTCTGTTAGTTAACTAAGTTAATTAGAGTTAAACTAAATCTACTAAAAATGTTAGCAGGGCTGGGCCCACATATCAGTGGCTCAGGGTTAGTTTAGCAAGGGGATTAACACTAACAGTGGTGATTAGCACTAACTAATTCCTAACTAATCCAGTTAGGGCGGCCCCACATGTCAGGACTCTGGTGGGGCCCAGCCGGGGTCAAAGTGGGTCAAACCCACCGGCGTTAAGCCGCCGGCGAGGACAGACGCGGCGGAGGGTGTTGGGATTCCTCCTCCGGCGACCAAATGGCCGGCAGAGGGCATCTACGTGCTGCTGGTGAACTCGCGCGCCGAGTGGAGCAAGCGGTGTGTGCGAGGGTGGCCGGAGATGACGCCGGCGTCGAGCCAAGCGGCGGCCGGAGTTCAGGCGTGCATGGAAACGGCATTAGGAGGCACGACAGGGGGCGCAGAGGGGTGCTACGGCCTCCTGGGGGTGCACTGAGCATGGTGACACCCTCAGCTGCGGCTATAGGTGACGGTGGCCACGGCGGCAGCATGGCCGGCGGAGCCAAGCTCCCGGCCGTGATGGCCAACGGAGTTAGGGGCAGCTAGGGTGACGTGGCTAGGGGGAGAAGGAAGAGAAGCTCACAGGGAGTGTAGCGGTGGCCTCAGCGAGCTCGGGGAGGCATCAGGGGCGGCGTACGGTCGCCGGCGATCTCGGCGGACCCCGGTGGAAGAAGATGGCGCTAGCGGCGTTGCAGTGCGTCCGAGGCGTCGTGGCTCGCCCGTGAGGTAGAGGAAGACGTCGGTGGTGCTCGGGGACATGTCGAAGAGACGAGAGGGGGTCGACGGCCGCGGTGAATGGTGACGGTGGCGACGAGCTCCTCTCGGGAGGGGATGGGGAGAGAGCTAGAGGAGGGAGAGGGGCACGGAGGGAGTGGGGAAAGTGAGAGGGGGACGAGGGAGAGTGTGTGGCACTCGTAGAAGGCGTCCTGGGTGTCGGCAGAAGCAGGAGGTGGCTGGCGTGTGGCCGCGGGCGCCGGGCACGCGCCTCTCATCCTCCTGGCGAGAGGAGGGGGATGACTGGCGGTAGCCAGTGGGCTGGGCCGAGCTGGGCCAGGCCAGGGCGACAGGTAAGCTCTAATTCTCTCTCTCTTTTCTGTTTTATTTTTATTTATTTCCTGCTATGTGTATTGAAATAGAATAAATACTATTTCATTTCCAAAAACTCTGGAAATATTCAGAGCCACATTTGGGAATATTCTCAACTGCCTAAAAATGCTTCCAAGATTATTTGAGAACTTTAAAATATTTATAGCATTTAAAATGCCCAAATTCAAATACTTATGGCTTGTTCAAAAATCCAGAATGGCTCCATAAATTGCAAGACCATTTTTGGCAGAGGTTTTAGTCAAGACCAAAAATGGTGGGCTTTTATGAAGGGCATTTTGGGTTCATTGAAATTCCAATTGTTGGAAATTAGCATTTTCAGGGGGGTGTTGGGGTTGATTAGGCCCCATTTCAAGTTTAGAAGAAATTTAAACATGATGCACATCTTCATCCAATCCTAAAGCATGACTAAAAGCAGGGATGTGACAACTCACCCCCACTCAAAAGAATCTCGTCCCGAGATTTAGGATCCTCCGGGAAGAAGGTGGGGTACTCGAGTCGAAGACGATCCTCCCTTTCCCAAATGGCTTCTTTCTCGGAATGGTGTGACCATTGAACCTTGAGAAACTTGATATTATGGCGTCGAGTGGTACGCTCGGCTTGATCAAGGATACGAATGGGATATTCCCGATATGAGAGGTTATCTTGTAGATCAAGCGCTTCGTGGTCCACTCCATGGATAGGATCCGTGAAGCAACGCCTGAGTTGAGAAACGTGGAAGACATCGTGAACTCTGGAAAGATGCGGAGGTAGTTCCAATTGGTAGGCAACTTCTCCTCGTTTGGCAAGAATGCGAAAGGGTCCAATATAACGAGGGGCCAATTTGCCTTTGATACCGAAATGATGGGTTCCCTTTAACGGAGTAACCCGAATGTAAGCCTTCTCGCCGACTTCATAAGTCATGAGCTTATGTTTATGATCATATTGGCTCTTTTGACAAGATTGGGCTGTTTTCAATTTCTCACGAATAACGTGAACCTGCTCTTCTGCTTCCTGAATCATATCCGGGCCAAAGAGTTGTCATTCCCCGGTTTCTAACCAATTAAGAGGCGTTTGACATTTTCATCCATAGAGAACTTCGAAAGGAGCTTTGCCCAAGCTAGCTTCATAACTATTGTTATAAGCAAACTCCGCGAATGGAAGGCATTTCTCCCAACCCATTCCGAATGAGATGACATAAGCTTGGAGCATATCTTCCAGAATTTGATTGACTCGCTCTACTTGACCACTTGATTGAGGATGGAAGGCGGTGCTAAAAGAGAGACGAGTTCCCATAGCATTTTGGAAACTTTCCCAAAATCGAGAGGTGAAGAGACTCCCACGGTCTGAGTTAATTTCCAATGGGACACCATGAAGAGACACTATTCGGGAGATGTATAAATCAGCTAGCTGGCTAGCGGTGATACTCTCACGAACAGGTAGGAAATGGGCTACTTTGGAAAGACGGTCGATCACGACGAAGATGGCATTATTCCCTCTCTTGGTCCTGGGAAACCCAGTAATGAAATCCATACTGATTTTATCCCATTTCCACTCAGGAATAGCCAAAGGTTGAAGGGTGCCAGCAGGCCGTTGGTGCTCTGCTTTAACACAACGACAGACGTCGCAACTAGCAATGTATTGAGCAATTTCTCTCTTCATCCTAGTCCACCAAAACCTCTGGCATAGGTCTTGATACATTTTGGTACTACCGAGATGAATGGTGAGAGGGGATTCATGAGCTTCCTTAAGAATCAACTGGCGTAAATGTTGTTTCTTGGGAACCACCAAGCGGTTCACCAAGAAGACAACACCTCGCTCATCCATGGAAAAACATTTAGCAACTCCGCTAGTGATGTTCTCCTTAATCCGGGATATGCCCTTATCATACCGCTGGGCTGTTATGATTTGATCCATAAGGTTAGGCTTCGCCACCAGGGTGGATAGAAATCCTCGAGGAACAATGTGAAGATTAAGCTTATGAAATTCCTCATGGAGAAGTGGTTGACTTTGTTGTAACATCAGGTTGTTACAATAAGATTTACGACTTAGCGCATCAGCCATGACATTGGCTTTGCCCGGGGTGTAAGTTATTCCTAAGTCGTAATCCGAGATCAACTCGACCCAACGTTGTTGCCTGAGATTCAAATCTGGTTGGGTGAAGATATATTTCAAACTTTGGTGATCGATGAAGATCTCGCAACGATTACCGAGGAGGTAATGTCGCCAAGTTTTAAGTGCATGGACTACAGCTGCAAGCTCTAGATCATGTGTGGGATAATTTTCCTCATGTGGGTGTAATTGCCGTGAAGCATAGGCAATTACTTGACGATCTTGCATGAGTATGCAACCTAGTCCTTGTCGCGAGGAGTCGCAATAGATAATAAAGTCCTTGGAGAAATCTGGTGGTACCAATACGGGAGCAGATGTCAGGCGTCTTTTCAGTTCCTGAAAGCTAAACTCGCACTGTGGGGTCCACTCAAACTTTTTATCTTTCTTGAGGAGTTCAGTTAGAGGTTTAGCAACCTTGGAGAAATTCTCGACGAAGTGGCGGCAGTAGCTCGCTAAGCCAAGGAAGCTCCGAACTTGCTTGACCGTCTCAGGTGGAGTCCAATCAAGGATGGCTTGAACTCGCTTGGGATTGACAGTAATACCCTTACCAGAGATTACATGGCCTAGATAGGTCACTTCTGGCAACCAAAATTCACACTTGGAGAATTTGGCATAAAGGCGATGCTCTCGAAGTTTCGTCAATACCAGCCTTAGATGTTCGGCATGTTCCTCTTCATTCTTGGAGTAGATGAGTATGTCATCGAGGTATACTACGACGAATTTATCCAAATACTCCATGAAGACCGAGTTCATTAACCGAGAGAAGGTGGCTGGGGCATTGGTTAGACCGAAGGACATAACGGTGTACTCGTATTGGCCATAACGAGTAACAAAGGCCGTTTTGGGAATGTCCCCGTTTCTGATTTTGATTTGATGGTAGCCCAACCTCAAATCCATCTTGGAAAAGACTGAGGATCCAGCGAGCTCGTCATATAGATCGTTGGTCCTGGGAAGCGGATACTTGTTCTTGATAGTGACCAAGTTGACAGGTTGGTAATCTACAACCATCCGATCCGTTCCATCCTTCTTCTTGACGAAGAGGACGGGGCAAGCCCAAGGAGAGGAACTAGGACGGATGAAACCCTTTTTCAAGGACTCATCGAGTTGGTTCTTAAGCTCGGCTAGTTCTAAGGGTGCCATCTTATAGGGTCTTCTAGAAATTGGAACGGTTCCTGGAACAAGGTATATCACAAACTTGACATCCCTGTCAGGTGGAACACCTGGCAGTTCTTCTGGAAAGACATCCAGAAAGTCCCGGACTACCGGAATATCTTCAAGGTCTGGAAGGGGGTTGGCATTTAGGGAGTAAATCTGGCGCTTGGCCACTCGAGTTAAGACATTGACTGTCTTGCCCGATGGGTGAGTAAGTTGAACGGTTCTAGTGGCACAATCAATCTTAGCATAATGAGCTAACATCCAGTCCATACCCAAGATGATGTTTATGTCCGAGGACTTGAGAGCTATTAAGGATGCAAGGAAGACAAGTCTATCAACAAGAATTTCGTTCCCATGGCTTACTCTAGAAGTTTGCCATCTAGAGCGAGGGGTTTGAATTTCCATGGTAGTGGGCATGTCACATAATGTTGTGTTATGCAATCGAGCATAGCTCTCAGATATGAATGAATGAGATGCTCCAGTATCGAAAAGAACAGATGCCAGATGGCAATTAACAAGGAGCGTACCAAGGACGACGTTAGGATCCTCATGAGCCTCCTCGGCTAAGACATAGTTGACATGGCCACGTGCAGTGGTGACCGGCTTAGCGTAGAATGTCTTTCCCGCTGGCTTACCACGACCAACTGACTTTCCAGACTGGTTGGGGTTGTTGTTCTGGGGACACTCTCGACTATAGTGACCCGGCTCTCCACACTTGAAACATGTCACAACATTGGGGCGTGGAGCAGCATTAGCAGCGGGGCCACCATAGGGCTTGGACGGTGCAAACTACTGGTTGGGACGAGGCGCCTCAAAGGATGGCCTCGGAATGAACCTGGGTGGCAGTGCCGTGCTTGGAATCCACACCCGGCGCTTCTGAGATCCAGAGCCGGATGAAGAGCCAAAATCACGAGAGTGCTTGCGTGAAGCGTCATAGTCAGACTGGCCTGTCTCAGCACTGATGGCTTTATTGACCAACTTCTGAAAGGAGGTGCACTCGTGCAGACGAAGATCGTGGCGAAACTTAGGGCTAAGTCCCTTGCGGAACCTTGCCTGCTTCTTAGCATCGGTAGATACCTCTTCAAGAGCATATCATGCCAGATTCCCAAATTCACGACTATATGCATCCACAGTCAGTCTTCCTTGGGTGAAATTGCAGAACTCTTCCCTCTTGCTATCTATGAGACCTTCCGTGATGTGATGCTCACGGAAAGCCTCACTGAATTCAGCCCAAGTAGTGATTTGGCCGACCGGGCGCATAGCTTCAAAGTTTTCCCACCAAAGGCTAGCAGGGCCTTCGAGGTGATAGGCAGCATAAGTAACCTTGTCAGCTTTGGCTACATTGGCAGAACATAGCTTGTGGGTGATGCTGCGAAGCCAGTCATCCGCGTCGAGGGGCTCGACGGAATGGTTAAAGTTTGGTGGGTACAACTTGATAAAGTCATTGATTGACACCAAGTCATTTCGCTGATGGCGTGCAGTGTTTTGCTCAATCCGCTCCAGCAAGCGGTTAGTCTCACGCTTGTTTCTTTCCGCCTCTAGCATCACTTCGGCCAGAGAAGGCGGGTGAGGCAGATTTTCACCCCTAACTGCACTGGCTTCCCCCTGCTCCGGGGCAGCAGGGTTGCTGCGGGTCTTGACCATCCTAGGAGAAAACAAAACAACGGTTTAGATAAGGGTGGCACAAACTTAGCAAGGAAGTGCAGAATGTAATGGATAACATGGATTGCTAAGATGTTCGTTGCATGACATGGTAATATAGAAATTGCCATATATTTACCATTGGTCATACACACCGTACATAGTTTAGTACAAGCCCAGGCTAGAGTACAACTACGGTGAAAGACATTACATCTCATCGAAGGCATTCCAAGCTCCTATACATTATTTTTTTCTACACCTCCGGAACGTGATACACACCAAGTTGTATCCCACGGTCACGCAGGACTGTGGAGAACACAACTACTACAATACTAGAGAAACTACTACTAGCTCAGACGGCTCCGTAGTAATCCTCATAGAAGTCTCCACCAAAGCCTGGAAGTGGAACATGATCATCTAGGAACAGACGGTCCTGCGGATCCTGCGGACCATAGGGACTCGAATGTGGCCTCGGTCCCACAGGTGGTGGCAGACGGGGACCACGAGGAGGGGTGATGCCTCCTACATCACGCCACTCCATACAATCTAGCAATCCAGACCGTACAGGCTACAAGTCCCTCATTTCCATGTATCATGCCTACACCGCAGGTGCAAACCGAGTCAAAGTGGCCCAATGATCAGCACGAGCATGGAAAAGCTCCATATGCAAGGCTCGATTTTCGCGGTCCTTATCCTCGAGCATCTCGGCAGTGGTGCAGAGTAGTGACTCCTCATGTGTAGAGTCATAGTACAAGGCCTGATAGTACCCATGTGCTCCCGGAAGTGAGGCTGGCATGAAACGGAAGTCGGTGTTCTGTAGCAAGGCAGTCCTGGCTCGAATGATAGTCATCATTGAATAGGCTGCATCCTGCACAGACATCTCAATAGTGACCCCAAGTCCATAGGAACAGTGAAGGGGCTCAGTGGCTCCAGGATAAGAGGGATATATCCTGACGGTACAGAGTTACTGGCTCTGGTTGAAGTCTCTGAACTGCTCCTTGACGGTATATTCCGGATACCACCGATAGCCTGACTCAACTATCACTCAAACCAACATGGCCGTGTTGTTGGGCACATCAAGGCACCGGGTCAGACAAACCACTTGGTTCTGCGAACGGGTAGCCATCTGAAAGCACAGAATAATGCAAAGGCATTAGAATTTTCTAGGGGAAATCGGACAGCATATCGGCTGTAAATGCTCAGAAAAAGATTTGAGACATCCACAACAGTTTGCAATACCACTCAACAACATCATACCAAGGTTCTGATTCAAGTGGCAACATACTAAAAGTAGTAGAAACTGTACTAAGGCTTGTAACAACAATCCTATAAGCTACTACGGATTAGTAACACATGAACCTGATAGAAGAAGAGAGCCTAGTCCTTAACCCACGTTGAATGAGAAGAGAATGACTCAGATCAGAGGGCATAAGGTAAAGGAGTAAAAGAGCCTTACGTTCCCTCTCACAATCAATTCCCCTACATATAACTAAAGCATTTCTAGACTCGACATCGACTAGTTGGCTCAACGAACCTACAGGCAGTCTGGCTCTGATGCCAACGCTGTCAGGACCCCGATTCCAAGTCACATCGATCTAGCCGGTAACACCTCATATCACATTGTGGCCTCACGCACGGTATCCCCACGGGTGTCGCCTTACCATGGCTCGGGACCATTTGCGCATTTTGGCTCACGTATATGATAGTGTCGCTAGCATCCATATGATAGAGAACCCGGGTTACGGGGACTCAGCACTTGAGCTCAGTTGAATCTTCTGGAGCGGTATCATCGGTCCCTACATCTGGTTTTGGAAGTAATCTGTGAGTTACGGGGACTCAGCAATCTCACACCCTCGCAATCAAGACTATTTAAGCTTAATAGGTAGGGTAAAAGGTATGAGGTGGAGCTGCAGCAAGCACTAGCATATATGGTGGCTAACATACGCAAATGAGAGCGAGAAGAGAAGGCAAAGGCACGATCGATAAACTATGATCAAGAAGTGATCCTAGAACAACCTACATTCAAGCATAACACGAGACCGTGTTCTCTTCCCGGACTTCGCCAAAAAGAGACCATCACGGCCACACACTCTATTGATTCATTTTAATTAAGTTAAGTTTCAAGTTATCTACAACCGGACATTAACAAATTCCCATCTGCACATAACCACGGGCACGGCTTTCGAAAGTTCAAATCCCTGCAGGGGTGTCCCAACTTAGCCCATCACAAGCTCTCATGGTCAACGAAAGATATTCCTTCTCCCAAGACAATCCGATCAGACTCGGCATCCCGGTTACAAGACATCTCGACAATGGTAAAACTAAACCAGCAAAGCCGCCCGATGTGCCGACAAATCCCGATAGGAGTCGCACGTATCTCGTTCTCAGGGCCCACCTGATAGGTCAAGCTACGAGTAAAACCAACCCTCAAGTTGCCCCGAGGTGGCCCCGCAGGCTGCCCATTTCGGACCAACACTCAGAGGAGCACTGGCCCAGGGGGGTTTAAAATAAACATGACCCTTGAGTCCGCGAAACCCAAGGGAAAAAGGCTAGGTGGCAAATGGTAAAACCAAGGTTGGGCATTGCTGGAGGAGTTTTATTCAAGGCGAACTGTCAAGGGGTTCCCATTATAACCCAACCGTGTAAGGAATGCAAAATTCAAGGAACATAACACCGGTATGACGGAAACTAGGGCGGCAAGAGTGGAACAAAACACCAGGCATAAGGCCGAGCCTTCCACCCTTTACCAAGTATATAGATGCATTAAAGTAGACAAGATATAATAGTGATATCCCAACAATAAACATGTTCCAACAAGGAACAAACTCCAATCTTCACATGTAACTAGCAACTAGCAACACGCTATAAGAGGGGTTGAGCAAAGCGGTAACATAGACAAACAATGGTTTGCTAGGACAAGGTGGGTTAGAGGTTTGACATGGCAATATGGGAGGCATGATAAGCAAGTGGTAGGTATCGTAGCATAGGCATAGCAAAAGAGCGAGCATCTAGCAAGCAAAGATAGAAGTGATTTCGAGGTTATGATCATCTTGCCTGCAAAGTTCTCCGAATTGACGTTAGCTTGATCCTCGTAAATGTACTCAACGGGTTCCTCGATCACGTACTCGTCTCCTGGCTCTACCCAAAGCAAGAACACAAGCAAAGGGAGACACAATCAACCATGTGCAATGCACAAACAACATGATTCAAAACATGGCATGATATGCGAGATGTGATATTCGCCGCATATGCATGTTTCGAAAAGGAAAGATTGAACCTGGCCTCCACTTGGAAAACCAAGAGTGCCACTGGAAAGAGGAGTTGATCTCAGTCGAAATCGATATAAAGATCACCGGAATCAGATGCACGGTTTGCAAATGACAAGCAAAACAAATATGGCACCGATTCACAATTAACAGCACGAGGCCATCTAAATGCATCAAGAACAACAAGCTACTGCACTCTAACATAGCAACAAAATACATGGCAGGGATCCACTCAAGATGCTTAACAAAAGATGAACACTGAGCTACGGCTAATTCACTCAATAGCAGGTTCAAACAAGCATGGCAAAAGTGCAAAAGATATCAGGTTACAGACTTAGTAAAAATAACATGTCAGGAATTTAACATCATGAAGCAATGTTTAGAGCAAGATATCAACATGCTACAGGAACATATCATGGCAAAGCAAGGCATGGCATGAAGCTACTCAAAGCATACAACAAAAGTCCCTTACTGACCATAAGCCAAAAGGGATCAGAAAATACAATGGCAACCATGTGAACATAGCAATTATCGTTAACAAATTCAGACTTAGAAAACTGGAACATGGCAAAACAGATATCAAGTAGGCATGTTTGCGAGCTCGATGCAGTCACCACAAGGCATTGCATGACAAACTAAGCATACACCCAGCAAGTAGACATGGCATAGAAGCTAGACATGGCAAGAACAACATCATAACATACATGGATCAACTACAACAACCTCGGCAAAAATGCTTAACACGTAAACATTCTGCCAGGAACATTTTATAGCAAAAGTAGAGCTAGATTGAGTCAAGCTAGGGTGCTCCATAATTGCAAGCAAAGACATGGATGGATAGAGCACAACAATATCTACAAAACATCCTTACTGATCATGCTCAGAAGAGGCATGGATCACTCTGTAGCAACATGAATACATGGCATAAAAATATTAACAGGGCAAAGACTTAGAAGATTTCTAAGTCTCTGAAATCAGCAACATTATGAGAGCTACTTTGCATGCTTGTGCTAGTCACCATAGAGATCACAAAAATACATGGCATACACCCTTGTAAGGATGACATGGCATACTTCAAAACACATGTAGGGCTCAAGTTCATAGGAGGCACACATTAATCATGGCAAAAATGACAAGTGTCCAATTACTGATAAGAATCTGAAACTAAAATAAACTAGCACTCTTGCAACAGCATTTAGGGCATCAAGATGAGCTCATATGAACATGGTGCAATGGAATGAAATGAAGTACTCATCGAGACAAACAATTTGATATGCTACACGCCCAAAACGGAGCCACGGTTGCAGAGATACGACATGATGAAGAATGCCAAAAATTACTGGGAGTGAGGGAAAAAGTCAACCCTAGTTCATCCAGATCTGGATCCAGGGCACGGACTTCGAGGCGCTCGCCGGAGTTCAGTGTAGACGACCGGAGCGTCGAGTAGGAGGCCGACCGGAGCTGCGGGTCAGCGCGGAGGGTCGTCGGGGGCGAGGAGGGACGGGGAGGCGGCGACGAACGACGGTGGGGCGTGGGCTGCCGGCGCGGGACGGAGCCACCGGAGCGGTGAGGACAGCGATGGCGAGCAGCGGCCGGCGCGAGTTTCGGGCGGCGAGGCGTGGTGGGCGAGGGCGACGGGCGCGCCGGGCCGAGGAGGGCCCGCCTTGGGCCGAGCGGGCCGGCGGCGGGGGAGATCCGGCGGGGACACATGGCGTCTCCCGGTTGGACGTGGACGGCGGCGGCGAGGTGTCCGGCGCGGGACGGACACATCCGACGTGCGGAGAGACGAATTTTTAGGGTTAGGGTAGGAGGGGATCTGAGATTTTCGGGGGAGTGGCCTTTTTATAGGGAGGAGGAGCTGGGAGGCTCCAAATTGAGCATGGTTTGCGTCCACGCGATCGTGATCGAATGACCTAGGTGATGGAGGAGTTTTAGGTGGGTTTTGGGCCACTTTGGAGAGGTGTTGGGCTGCAACACACACGAGGTCTTTACGGTCCCTCGGTTAACCGTTGGAGTATCAAACGAAGACCAAATGGCACGAAACTTGACAGGCGGTCTACTAGTAGTAAACCAAGGCCGCTTGGCAAGTCTCGGTCCAATCCGAAAACGTTTAATACTCGCACACGAAAAGAGGTAGAAAGGGACACCGGAGGACATAGGAGCGCCGGAATGCAAAATGGACAACGGGGAAAATGCTCGGATGCATGAGACGAACACGTATGCAAATGCAATGCGCATGATGACATGATATGAGATGCATGACAAAGACAAAACAACACAAAGACAAAAACCCGACAACGAGGAAATATCATAACTTAGTGCCGGAAATGGCAAGAGTTGGAATACAAATATGGCAGGTTCCATACGGGGTGTTACAACACTCCACCACTACGAAAGGATCTCGTCCCGAGATATAGGACTAGAAAAAAACTCCGGGTACTCGGAACGGAGGTGGTCCTCGTGTTCCCAGGTGGCTTCACGGTCGGAATGATGTGACCACTTGACTTTCAGGAATTTGATAGACTTCCTGCGAGTCTTGCGCTCAGTTTCTTCAAAAATAGCAATGGGATGCTCATGATAAGACATGTCTTCTTGGAAATCAATCTCTTCGAAGTTGATGATGTGGTTAGGAGTCTTGAAACACTTGCGGAGTTGAGGCGCGTGAAACACGTCATGCACATTGGCAAAGTTGGATGGAAGGTCAAGTTGATAGGCGAGATCGCCTCTTTTGTCAATGATCTTGAAAGGACCCACGTATCTAGGGGCAAGCTTCCCTTTGATACCGAAGCGACGAGTACCTTTCATTGGAGAGACGCGGAGGTAGGCATGGTCTCCAATCTCAAAAGCCAAGTCACGATGTTTACTATCATAGTGACTCTTCTGGCGCGATTGCACGGCTTTGAGATTTTCACGAATGACTTTGCACATTTCTTCAGCCTCGGTGATCAAGTCATTGCCAGGAAGTTGACGTTCACCAGTCTTTGACCAATTAAGAGGAGTACAACACTTCCTGCCATAGAGAATCTCGAATGGGGCTTTGCCCGAACTCGCTTGGAAACTGTTGTTGTAGGAGAACTCGGCATATGGAAGACAATCTTCCCACTTCATACCGAAAGAAATGACACATGCCCTGAGCATATCTTCAAGAATTTGATTGACTCGCTCGATTTGGCCACTGGTTTGAGGATGAAAAGCTATGCTGAAGTGAATGCTCGTGCCCATGGCCTTCTGAAAAGAATCCCAGAACTTGGAGGTAAAGATGCTACCATGATCTGAAGATATCAACTGCGGAATGCCGTGCAGAGAGACAATCCTGGAGGTATATAGCTCTGCCAACTGAGCTGCTGTGATAGATTCTTTGATAGGAAGAAAATGAGCCACTTTGGTGAGCTTGTCGATGACAACAAAGATAGCATCATTGCCACGCTTGGACTTTGGAAATCCAGTCATGAAGTCCATCTCAATATGATCAAACTTCCATTCTGGAATGGCAAGAGGTTGGAGGAGACCAGTTGGTCGTTGGTGTTCTGCTTTCACTCTTCTGCAGACATCACATTCATTCACGAACTGAGCAATCTCGCGCTTCATTCGAGTCCACCAATACGACTGCTTGAGGTCATGGTACATCTTTGTACCTCTAGGGTGAATAGAGAGGAGTGAATTGTGAGCCTCGTTCATAATGACTTTACGAAGGTCACCTTTAGGCACAACAATGTGATCCTCGAAGAATAGAGTATCCTTGTCATCAAGACGATAGCACTTGTACTTGGGTTGACCCTTGGCAATCCCAATCTTCACCTTCTTCACCATAGCATCAAGAAGTTGAGCCTCGCAAATCTGATCTTCCAAAGTAGGAGAGACTTGGAGGTTGGCAAGGAATCCTTGAGGAACAACTTGGAGATTGAGTTTGCGGAAAGCTTCACAAAGCTCTGGTTGGTAAGGCTTGATAATCAAACTGTTGCAGTAAGCCTTCCTGCTCAATGCGTCAGCAATTACATTGGCCTTACCTGGAGTATATTCAATACTCGGATTATACTCTTGAATCATTTCAACCCAACGAGTCTGCCTGGGGTTGAGGTTTGGCTGAGTGAAGATGTACTTGAGACTCTTGTGATCAGTGAAGATGTCCACTTTTCTTCCCAATAAGAGATGTCTCCATGTTAAAAGATCATGGACAACTGCTGCCAACTCGAGGTCATGAGTGGGGCAGTTCTTTTCGTTGGGCATCAACTGGCGAGAGGTATAGGCCACAACTTTCTTCTCTTGCATCAACACTGCACTGAGACCTTGAAGGGAAGCATCACAGAAAACTTCAAACGGTTTGGATTCATCAAGAGGAGTCAGAACTGCAGTAGTGACTAACTTCTCTTTCAGGGTGTTGAAAGCGATGTCACATTCAGGCGACCAGACATACTTCACATGCTTCTGGAGGAGGTTGGTAAGAGGCTTCGCGATCTTGGAGAAGTTCTCAACGAACCTTCGACAATAGCTTGCGAGCCCAAGGAAGTTGTGGAGTTGCTTCACATTCTGAGGTGGTTCCCAATTCACAATTGCAGACACCTTCTCGGGATTAACAGCTATGCCCTTGGCAGAGATGATATGACCAAGATAGAGAACCTCATCGAGCGAAAACTCGCACTTTGAAAACTTCGCATAGAACTGATGTTCTCTGAATTTATCCAGCACCAATCTCAAATGCTTGGCATGATCCTCCTTGTTCTTGGAAAAAACCAAAATGTCATCAAGGTAGACCAAGACGAAGTCATTTGTGTAGGCGTTAAAGATGAAGTTCATCATGCGGGAGAATGTTGGAGGAGCGTTGACAAGGCCGAAAGACATGACAGTGTATTCATATGAACCATAGCTTGTTCTGAATGCTGTCTTGGGGATATCTTCTTCACGAATGCGAATCTGATTATAGCCCATACGGAGATCAAGCTTGGAGAATACTTGAGCACCTTTGAGTTGTTCGAAAAGCTCATTGATGTTGGGAAGTGGGTACTTGTTCTTTATGGTCTTCTTGTTCAATGGACGGTAATCGACACAAAGTCGGTCTGTTCCATCCTTCTTCTTGACAAAAAGAACACCACAACCCCATGGAGAAGAACTTGGTTGGATGAGACCCATACGCTCTTGAATATCGAGTTGCTTCTTCAGCTCCTTCAACTCTTCAGGTCCAAGCTTGTAAGGACGTTTGCAAACAGGTTCCATGCCAGGCTCAAGGTCGATGACGAATTCAACTGGCTGGTGCGGAGGCATTCCTGGAAGCTCTTCTGGAAAGACGTCTTGACATTCACAAACGACTGGAATCTGAGCTATGGCATCCAACTCGCCCTTCTCATTGAGAGAAAACAGTCGAATGGTATCATCACGAGCGGCAAAGACGATTACATCCTCAAACGAATGTGTCAATTGAATCTGCCTGGCAGCACAATCAAGCTGAGCCTTGTGCTTAGAAAGCCAATCCATACCGAGAATAAGATCAATATCCGAGTTACCAAGGACCACTTGAGAAGAAAGAAACTTATAGTCGCCCAACGTGATAGTAACATCTGGAACCACCAAACTGGCACTCAAACGTTTACTCGGAGAAATGATATCCATTGATTTTCCCAAATGAGAAGAAGCGAATTCATTCTTGACAAAAAATGGTTTTGACATGAAACAATGCAATGCACCAGTATCAAAAAGAACTTTTGCAGGAACATCGTTAACAGGAAGGTTACCCATGATCACATCTGACGAGTCCTCTGCCTGAGCTGCGTTCAACAAGTTGACCTTGGCATGCTTGGGATTATGCTCGACCACTGCGGTGCTAGCAGATCTCATAGGAGGAGGAGGAGGAAGACGCCTCTGATTGAAACATTTGTTGGCATAGTGACCCTTCTGCTGACACTTGTTTCACGTGACCTCCGAGAGCGGACGGTGATACGGAGCACTTGATCTTGGAGCATGAGACGAAGTCTTGTTCTGAAAGCCTGGGTTGGGTGGGTGGGAAGATCCATTGCCACCTTTGCTCTTCTGTTGATAAGGCTGATGGAACGGAGGCGGTGGAGGCAACCAATACTTTTGCTGCTTAGTTACCACTTGAGTTGAGGAAGAAGGAGTTGCATCTCTGACTCGCTTCTTGGAAGCATCGCACTTGAGCTGAGCAGTCTCTTGTTTGAGTGACATGTTGTAAAACTCATCGTACTTCTGCGGCTCAAAAAGCACGAGAGCTAGTTGGAGATCTTCTCTGAGGCCACCTCTGAACTGATAAATCATGCTCTTCTTGTTAGGGACGTCTTGCTTAGCGAAACAAGCGAGCTTCTGGAACATGATGTTATACTGGTAAACAGACAAGCTGCCTTGCTTCAGATTGCGAAACTCCTCACGCTTGCTCTCAACAACACTCTGAGGAATGTGGTGAGCTTTGAAGTCTTGACGGAATTCATCCCAGGTAATCACACGACCTCCTCTGGAATCTTTGTACTGCTGATACCACTCTGCAGCTTGGTCTTTGAGTTGGAACGAGGCAAACTTGACAAAGTCCTCAGGCCTGACGTTGCTGCACTCGAAATGCTTTCAGATATCCATGAGCCAATCATCAGCGTCTGTTGCCTCAACACAGTTACTGAAGGTCTTTGGCTGGTTAGCGAGGAACTGGTTGAGTGTAGCAAACTGATTCTGATTGTTACCATGGCCTTGGTTCCCTTGGTTGCGCTCTTGCAAGAGTTGCATGATCAGCTACATGTTGGCATTAGTAGTGGCCATCACAGCTTTCCATGCCTCCGGAGGTGGAGGTGGTGGCGGCGGTTCAGGATTCTGACACGTTCGAGGAGCCATCCTGAAGAGGGTGACATCCATTAGCATCTTGACAGACATATATTCAAGATGAATCAAATGGATCAAAATTACAACATATAGTCTTTAACATCCGAACAAAATGAACGAATGCATTCCAATAGAAATGGTCACACTTCCATAAATTGAGAAGCCACTTAGATAGAGGTAGAAGAATAAAACAAAAAGGTACGGACAAGAACAAATACTTGGTGAGGATTACCCAATCACAAACCAAATATCCGTGGAAGAAATACTAGAGCTACATGAATTCCCACCTATGAAACTCCCGAAATTCTCCCGGTTATGCAATCAGGTGTTGGGGATACAGGGGAAGCATAATATCTCACCCAAAGCTAGCAAATCCTACATCCAGCTATATCCATCCTTCAACACATAACTAAGAAACCTTCGGAAATCATTTACCTCAACCTTCGAAAAGCATCCGTTATACGAGTTATGGCGATACTCCCGAACTCCCGCCCCAGTACTGGGTGGCGTCGAGGTTATCTCACCAACAACTGCATAAAAGAGATTTTCGATGTCGGCGAAACTCAGGTATTCCAGAATTGCAACAATAGAATTGTGACTACAACACCTCGGAGCTCAACTCCCTAGGACATTGCCACAACCCCTAAATGTCAGGAGGCACCAAGAACAATGTTCTCGTCACAAATCCATCGGAACGATTCCAAGATACCCATGTGATCCTAAATTTTTTTTTGTGAAATTTGAGAAGAGAAGAGTCAAAACTCTATGTCAGGATGCCTCAACAGAGCGACGAAGGGACTGAGGAGTAAAAAGAATCCTACTCTCCGATATATATATTCCTAAAAGACTCAAAACATTTTTCTAGACTCAACAACGCCAGCGATTCGATCAAGCAGGGGGCTCCTAAGTCGGGGAAGGCTCTGATTACCAACTTGTAACTCCTAAGTCCCTAGATATTTAATGATTCATGGTGGTTCACATTTTATTCATGGTGCTTTCCGTAAATTTCTTGCTAAATACGATGTCAACCATAGAATTGTATCCCCCTATCATCCTCAATCTAGTGGTCAAGTTGAGCTGAGCAATTGTAACACCCACGATGTGGCTATATCTCCCACGTGTCGAAGCACGACTTAGAGGCATAACCACATTGTAAGCAATGTCGCAAGTGGGGTAATCTTCACACAACCCGGGTAATGAATAAGGGAAAAAGGTACATAGTTGGCTTACACTCGCCACATCACACAATAGCATAAATATCATTACATTTATCCAGATACAATCATGGTTCGACTACAGAACCATAATAAAAGAACAACCCCAAATGCAACAAAGTCCCTGATCGCCCCAACTGGGCACCACTACTGATCGTCTGGAAAGGAAACGTAGTATCATCTTGAGTCCTCATCAAACTCCCACTTGAGCTCAGTCGAATCTCCTGGAGCGGTATCATCAGTCCATGCATCTGGTTTTGGAAGTAATCTGCGAGTCACGGGGACTCAGAAATCTCACACCCTCGCGATCAAGACTATTTAAGCTTAATAGGTAGGGTAAAAGGTATGAGGTGGAGCTGCAGCAAGCACTAGCATATATGGTGGCTAACATATGCAAATGAGAGCGGGAAGAGAAGGCAAAGGCACGATCAATAAACTATGATCAAGAAGTGATACTAGAACAACCTACGTTCAAGCATAACACGAGACCGTGTTCTCTTCCCGGACTCCGCCGAAAAGAGACCATCACGGCCACACACTCGGTTGATTCATTTTAATTAAGTTAAGTTTCAAGTTATCTACAACCGGACATTAACAAATTCCCATCTTCCCACAACCGCAGGCATGTCTTTCGAAGGTTCAAATCCCTGCAGGGGTGTCCCAACTTAGCCCATCACAAGCTCTCACGGTTAACGAAGGATATTCCTTCTCCCAAGACAATCCGATCAGACTCGGAATCCCGGTTACAAGACATCTCGACAATGGTAAAACTAAACCAGCAAAGCCGCCCGATGTGCCGACAAATCCCGATAGGAGTCGCATGTATCTCGTTCTTAGGGCACACCGGATAGGTCAAGCTACGAGTAAAACCAACCCTCGAGTTGCCCCGAGGTGGCCCCGCAGGCTGCCCATTTCGGACCAACACTCAGAGGAGAACTGGCCCAGGGGGGTTTAAAATAAAGATGACCCTTGAGTTCGCGAAACCCAAGGGAAAAAGGCTAGGTGGCAAATGGTAAAACCAAGGTTGGGCATTGCTGGAGGAGTTTTATTCAAGGTGAACTGTCAAGGGGTTCCCATTATAACCCAACCGTGTAAGGAACGCAAAATCAAGGAACATAACACCGGTATGACGGAAACTAGGGCGACAAGAGTGGAACAAAACACCAGGCATAAGGCCGAGCCTTCCACCCTTTACCAAGTATATAGATGCATTAAAGTAGACAAGATATAATAGTGATATCCCAACAATAAACATGTTCCAACAAGGAACAAACTCCAATCTTCACCTGCAACTAGCAACTAGCAATGCTATAAGAGGGGATGAGCAAAGCGGTAACATAGACAAACAACGGTTTGCTAGGACAAGGTGGGTTAGAGGTTTGACATGGCAATATGGGAGGCGTGATAAGCAAGTGGTAGGTATCATAGCATAGGCATAGCAAAAGAGCGAGCATCTAGCAAGTGAAGATAGAAGTGATTTCGAGGGTATGATCATCTTGCCTGCAAAGTTCTCCGAGTTGACGTTAGTTTGATCCTCGTAAACATACTCAACGGGCTCCTTGATCACATACTCGTCTCCCGGCTCTGCCCAAAGCAATAACACAAGCAAAGGGAGACACAATCAACCACGTGCAATGCACAAACAACATGATGCAAAACATGGCATGATATGCGGGATGCGATATGCGATGCATATGCATGTTTCAGAAAGGAAAGATTGGACCTGGCCTCAACTAGGAAAACCAAGAGTGCCACTGGTAGGAGGAGTTGATTTCGGTCGAAATCGATATAAAGATCACCGGAATCGGATGCACGGTTTGCAAATGACAAGCAAAACAAATATAGCACCGATCTGCGATTAACAGCACGAGGCCATCTAAATGCATCAAGAACAACAAGCTACTGCCCTCTAACATAGCAACAAAATACATGGCAGGGATCCACTCAAGATGCTTGACAAAAGATGAACAGTGAGCTACGGCTAATTCACTCAATAGCAGGTTCAAGCAAGCATGGCAAAAGTGCAAAAGATATCAGGTTACAGACTTAGTGAAAATAACATGTCAGGAATTTAACATCAGGAAGCAATGTTTAGAGCAAGATATCAACATGCTACAGGAACATATCATGGCAAAGTAAAGCATGGCATGAAGCTACTCAAAGCATACAACAAAAGTCCCTTACTGACCATAAGCCAAAAGGGATCAGAAAATACAATGGCAACCATCTGAACATAGCAATTATCGTTAACAAATTCAGACTTAGTAGAAAACTGGAACATGGCAAAACATATATCAAGTACGAGCTCGATGCACTCACCACAAGGCATTGCATGACAAACTAAGCATACAGCCAGCAAGTAGACATGGCATAGAAGCTAGACATGGCAAGAACAACATCATAGCATACATGGATCAACTACAACAACCTCGGCAAAAATGCTTAACACGTAAACATTCTGCCAGGAACATTTTATAGCAAAAGTAGAGCTCAATTGAGTCAAGCTAGGGTGCTCCATAATTGCAAGCAAAGACATGGATGGATAGAGCACAACAATATCTACAAAACATCCTTACTGATCATACTCAGAAGAGGCATGGATCACTCTGTAGCAACATGAATACATGGCATAAAAATATTAACAGGGCAAAGACTCAGAAGATTTCTAAGTCCCTGAAATCAGCAACATTACGAGAGCTACTTTGCATGCTTGTGCTAGTCACCACAGAGATCACAAAAATACATGGCATACACCCCTGTAAGGATGACATGGCATACTTCAAAACACATGTAGGGCTCAAGTTCATAGGAGGCACACATTAATCATGGCAAAAATGACAAATGTCCAATTACTGATAAGAATCTGAAACTAAAATAAACTAGCACTCTTGCAACAGCATTTAGGGCATCAAGATGAGCTCATATGAACATGGTGCAATGGAATGAAATGAAGTACTCGTCGAGACGAACAATTTGATATGCTACACGCCCAAAACAGAGCCACGGTTGTAGAGATACGACATGATGAAGAATGCCAAAAATTACTGGGAGTGAGGGAAAAAGTCAACCCTAGTTCATCCAGATCTGGATCCGGGGCACGGACTTCGAGGCGCTCGCAGAGTTCACTGTAGATGACCGAAGTGTCGAGGAGGAGGCCGACCGGAGCTGCGGGTCGCCGCGGACGGTCGTTGCCGGCGAGGAGGGACGGGGAGGCGGCGACAAACGGCGGCGGGGCCGGCCAGGCGGCGGGGCGCGGGCTGCCG
>NC_041388.1:486351305-486407001 GCF_002162155.2 Triticum dicoccoides
CGCCCGGCGCGAGCTTCGGGCGGCGAGGCGCAGTGAGCGAGGGTGGGGGCGCACCGGGCCGGGGAGGGCCCGCCCTGGGCCGAGCGGGCTGGCGGCGGGGGAGATCCGGCGGGGACACATGGCGTCTCCCGGTTGGACACGGACGGCGGCGGCGAGGTGTCCGGCGCGGGACGGACACGTCCGGCGCGCGGAGAGATGAATTTTTAGGGTTAGGGTAGGAGGGGATCCGAGATTTTCGGGGGAGTGGCCTTTTTATAGGTAGGAGGAGCTAGGAGGCTCCAAATTGAACACGGTTTGCGGCCACGCAATCGTGATCGAACGATCTAGGTGATGGAGGAGGTTTAGGTGGGTTTTGGGCCACTTTGGAGAGGTGTTGGGCTGCAACACACACGATGCCTTTACGGTCCCTCGGTTAACCGTTGGAGTATCAAACGAAGTCCAAATGGCACGAAACATGAAAGGCAGTGTACCGGTAGTAAACCAAGGCCGCTTGGCAAGTCTCGGTCCAATCAAAAAATGTTTAATACCCGCACACGAAAAGAGGTAGAAAGGGACACCGGAGGACATAGGAGCGCCAGAATGCAAAACGGACAACGGGGAAAATGCTCGGATGCATGAGACGAACACGTATGCAAATGCAATGCACATGATGACATGATTTGAGATGCATGACAAAGACAAAAAAACACGAAGACAAAAACCCGACAACGAGGAAATATCATAACTTAGTGCCGGAAATGGCAAGAGTTGGAATACAAATATGGCAGGTTACATACGGGGTGTTACAGCAATAGAGAAATAAAATTAATATTACAAAAACTATCAATAGGTATCGAAAGAATTGGTCTAAGAGACTTGATGATGCACTTTGGGCCTATAGAACAGCTTATAAGAATCCTATGGGTATGTCTCCATATAAAATGGTTCATGGAAAATCTTGTCATTTGCCTCTTGAGTTAGAACATAAAGCGCATTGGGCAATTAAAGAGCTCAATTATGATTTCAAACTTGCCGGTGAAAAGAGGTTATTTGATATTAGCTCTTTAGATGAATGGAGAACCCAAGCTTATGAAAATGCCAAATTATTTAAAGAGAAAGTTAAAAGATGGCATCATAAGAGAATCCAAAGACGGGAATTCAAAGTAGGTGAGCATGTTCTATTATACAATTCTCGATTTAGATTTTTTGCAGGAAAACTTCTCTCAAAATGGGAAGGACCATATATCATTGAACAAGTTTATTGTTCTGGAGCTATTAAGATCAATAATGCTGAAGGCACTAATCCGAAGGTGGTCAATGGACAAAGAATTAAGAACTATATTTCAGGTACACTTATTAATGTTGCAACTAACATTATCCAAACCATGACACCGGAGGAACACATAAAAGAAACCTTCCAGAACATTCCAGAACCTTGAAAAGGAAGAGGTGCGCGATACATTAACTAAACAGACTCCAAAAATTCCACAAAAATATTCTATTAGTTTTGGAATATTAGAAAAAAATACAAAAATAAGAAACATCTGAGAAGGCAACCTAGGTGCCCACTAGGCACCAGGGCATGCCTTTCCCACCTGGCGTGCCCTGGTGGGTAGTGGGCCCCTCCGGCACCTTCCCTTCTCTGTTTTCCTATGGTATACTTGTTTCCCAAGATAAAAATTCTTTATATATACCCCCAGACGATTTGACTACAGCATCGCCGAAATATCCTCTATTCTTGTTTCGTGCTATTTTTCTGACAGATCTAGATCCCCATGGCTCCACCAAGCTCTTCCAAGGACAAGTTCTATGAGAAGTTCATCAACCCCTACCTACCGGAGGTGATAAGGCACCCTCAAGCCATTGAGATGCGCGAGGGGGTGCTTCGCATCCAGGATATTCAAGGCCCCAAGAGGACGGGGAGCATGGAGGCCAGGCTCGAGGCGGTGGAGTAGGAGATCTTCAAATGTCAAGGGATGGTGGAGCATGGACTTAGTGCCAACCACTCCATGATCACGGAATTCACCCGTGACCACCAGGTGGATGGACAGTCCATGACATTGTCTTCAACTTCAACAAGCAAATCAATCATCTCCAAGGCCAAATCTATGATCTTCAGAATCAAAATTTTGAGTATGAGGCAAGATTCAAAGGTATGAGTTTAGCTGCAAGCTTCAAAGCTCCGGAGACTCTTGCATCCGTTAATAGTGGTGAACCTATGCCATGGAAACCGGAGGATAAGCCCACCACTTCATCTTCACCATCAACACCGAAGAAGGAGACTTGAGTACACGGGTATGGGCACTCCCTTGACTTTCGCCAAGCTTGGGGAAAATGCCCCGGTATCGTATCACCGTCACTTTTATTATCTTCACCAGTTTTTAGTCCGACCCTTAATTATTTTTTGATTTAGTAGAATAAAAGTTTAGTATGATCTATTTTTGATTGCTAGTTTCCTGATCTATCCATCTATGTAATCGAGTTGAAAGTTATATAATAAAGATTAGTTTGAGTTTTTGCTTCTTTACTTTCTTGTTCCAATCGAAATAAAGAAAATAATGAAAAATATCATATGCCAATCTTATGGGAAGTAATAGCATTACATAAGGATCCAGGAAAATTATAAGTGGTAAATTTTATTGAAAGTTGACAAACATAGCATTGGTCAATGATGCAATTCATGAAAGAAATAATAAGGGAAAAGAAGATTCACATACAAATATACCATCTTGGACATATTTTATGATTGTGAGCCCCCATTAAGTATTTTATGCCAAATTGTTGATGTTGGACAAGGAAGACAACGTAATGATTTATGTTTGTTCATATTCACATAGAAGTTATATTTTCATAGATCCTCCAACATGTGATGCTTGCCCAATATCTTTGTCGTGGATTTGTCACGACAGATGTCCTTTATGTGAGGACTTAGTCGCGAGGCCAACGCATCTATGTGGTAGCTTGAGAGGGGTTGAGCGGGACGAGAGACGCGTGGTTTTACCCAGGTTCGGCCCCTCACGGTGGAGGTAAAAGCATACGTCCTTCTTCATTGATATTGATGATGATGATCACGATTACAAGGGTGCTCTAGCTCGAGAGCTATAGACTTGTCTGTCTAACCCTAACTTGTCAAAAATTGTCCTCTTGGGGTGCCCTGTCCCTCCTTATATAAGTTGGAGGGGCAGGTTACATGTAGAGTCCTAGTAGGATTAGGATTACCCTATTATAAGTGGAGTCCTAGTCTTGCTTCCTTTGTAAGGGAATACTCCTTATGCCTTTCCTCTTAAGCCGGCCCACCATAATATGAACCGGCCTTCCCACGAGCCGCCTTCTGGGCCGTTGGGTCTTGTCGATCATCTCAACCACCGGTCGGGTCACCAATAAGTCACCAAGGCCCAGCCGGGTCATGAGTGAGTCGCCAGTCTTCGGGTGGTTTACCGATGAAATGCTAAGCCCCAGCCGGGTCATATCTCCGGCCAGGTCATACTGCAGGGTATATCCCCGACATTATCCCCCAGTTTAATTTGGATTTATCCATGTTAAACTGATCCTGCAAAATAAACACAAGAACATATTTGACAGGTTATGCTCCGTGTTAAAAGTTTTTGTAAGCCGGCACCTGATCATCCTGAAGTCCTTGTCATTTCCTTCTTATGGAAAGTCTGGTTCAACAGACCAGCTTCATAATCAATTTGTTGACATTGGTTTCTCACAGAAGTATTGTGAAGAATAATTCATTTGATTCATCTCCCAATGCTTCAACAAAAATATTGGTCTTGAAATGCTCATCTGATTTTCAGTCGGCTTGAAGATGTAGAACTTGCCGGTTTATCATTGCCAAAATTGCTGATTTGTAAATATTGATGGCACCGGGTCATAATTGTTGCTAACATCAAGCTTGAAAATGTACCTCCCTTATATGCATATCACTTGTAGCCCCCAAGTCTTAAGAAGGGAGCGTAGTAACAGCTTAAGACTTGCTTCAATATAAATGTCGCAACCTTGAAGAAATCTGGGTTGCTCATCTCAATCACTAGTCATAAACTGAACATTCCACATATGTAGCCCCCAAGTGCCGAGTTGTCATGCTTGCAGCAACTTGGGACTTGTAACTGTCTTATGCTCATAAAAACTTCGACCAGTGTAGCCCCCAAGGGCTGGGTCATTATGCAATAATAAGCCGGGACTTTGTAGATATGATCATGTATATTTGAGCAGTAATTAATAACACCAAATGATGTAGCTCCCAAGTTTCGGGTTACCTTTGACAGGAGCAATTAGTAGCCCCCAAGGGCCAGCTCATCACAATGTGATGGGTTGGGTCTTCAATAAAGGCAAGTTAAAATGACCTTGCATTAACCCCCAAGTGTCATGGTGCATGCTTGCAGTGACATGGGATGTAACGCCCACGATGCGGTTATATCTCCCACGTGTCGAAGCACGACTTAGAGGCATAACCGCATTGTAAGCAATGTCGCAAGTGACGTAATCTTCACAACAACCCATGTAAATGAATAAGGAAAAGAGGTACATAGTTGGCTTACACTCGCCACGTCACACAACAGCATAAATATCATTACATTCAGCCAGATACAATCAAGGTCTGACTACGGAACCAAAATAAAGAACAACCCCAAATGCGACAAAGTCCCCGATCGCCCCAACTGGGCACCACTACTGATCGTCTGGAAAAGAAACGTAGTATCGTCTTGAGTCCTCATCGAACTCCCACTTGAGCTCAATCGAATCTCCTGGAGAGGTATCATTGGTCCCTGCATCTAGTTTTGAAGTAATCTGTGAGTCACGGGGACTCAGCAATCTCACACCCTCGCGATAAAGACTATTTAAGCTAAAAGGAAGGGTAAAAGGTATGAGGTGGAGCTGCAGCAAGCACTAGCATATATGGTGGCTAACATACGCAAATGAGAGCGAGAAGAGAAGGCAAAGGCACGGTCGAGAAACTATGATCAAGAAGTGATCCTAGAACAACCTACATTCAAGCATAACTCGAGACCGTGTTCCCTTCCCAGACTCCGCCGAAAAGAGACCATCACGGCCACACACTCTATTGATTCATTTTAATTAAGTTAAGCTTTAGGTTTTCTACAACCGAACATTAACAAATTCCCATCTGCCCATAACCGAGGGCATGGCTTTCAAAAGATCAAATCCATGCAGGGGAGTCCCAACTTAGCCCATCACAAGCTCTCACGGTCAACGAAGGATATTCCTTCTCCCAAGACAATCCGACCAGACTCGGAATCCCGGTTACAAGACCTCTCGACAATGGTAAAACTAAACCAGCAAAGCCGCCCGAATGTGCCGACAAATCCCGATAGGAGCTGCACATATCTTGTTTTCAGGGCACACTCAGATGAGACATCCTATGAGTAAAACCAACCCTCAAGTTGCCCCGAGGTGGCCCCGTAGTCTACTCGGTTCGGACCAACACTCAGAGGAGCACTGGCCCGGGGGGTTTAAATAAAGATGACCCTCGGGCTTCGGAAACCCAAGGAAAAAGAGGCAAGGTGGCAAATGGTGAAATCAAGGTTGGGCGTTGTTGGAGGAGTTTTATTCAAGGCGAACTGTCAAGGGGTTCCCATTATAACCCAACCATGTAAGGAACGCAATATCAAGGAACATAACACCGGTATGACGGAAACTAGGGCGGCAAGAGTGGAACAAAACACCTGGCATAAGGCCGAGCCTTCCACTCTTTACCAAGTATATAGCTGCATTAAGATAGACAAGATATAGTAATGATATCCCAACAATAAACATGTTCCAACAAGGAACAAACTCCAATCTTCACCTGCAACTAGCAACGCTATAAGAGGGGCTGAGCAAAGCGGTAACATAGCCAAACAACGTTTTGCTAGGACAAGGTGGATTAGAGGTTTGACATGGCAATATTGGAGGCATGATGAGCAAGTGGTAGGTATCTAGCATAGGCATAGCAAAAGAGCGAGCATCTAGCAAGCAAAGATAGAAGCGATTTCGAGGGTATGATCATCTTGCCTGCAAAGTTCTCCGAGTTGACGTTAGCTTGATCCTCGTAGACGTACTCAACGGTCTCCTTGATCACATACTCGTCTCCCGGCTCTGCCCAAAGCAATAACACAAGCAAAGGGAGACACAATCAACCACGTGCAATGCACAAACAACATGATGCAAAACATGGCATGATATGCGGGATGCGATATGCGATGCATATGCATGTTTCAGAAAGGAAAGATCGAACCTGGCATCAACTTGGAAAACCAAGAGTGCCACTGGAAAGGTGAGTTGATTTGGGTCGAAATTGATATAAAGATCACCGGAATCGGATGCATGGTTTGCAAATGACAAGCAAAACAAATATGGCACCGGTCTGCGATTAACAGCACGAGGCCATCTAAATGCATCAAGAACAACATGCTACATCACTCCAGCATAGCAACAAAATCCATGGAAGGGATCCACTCAAGATGCTTGACAAAAGATGAACACTGAGCTACGGATAATTCACTCAATAGCAGGTTCAAACAAGCATGGCAAAAGAGCAAAAGATATCAGGTTACAGACTTAGTGAAAATGACAACATGCCAGGAATTTAACATCAGGAAGCAATGTTTAGAGCAAGATAACTACATGCTACAGGAACATACCATGGCAAAGCAAGGCATGGCATGAAGCTACTCAAAGCATACAACAAGAGTCCCTTACTGACCATAAGCCAAAAGGGATCAGAAAATACAATGGCAACCATGTGAACATAGCAATTATCGTTAACAGATTCAGACTTAGTAGAAAACTGGAACATGGCAAAACAGATATCAAGTAGGCATGTTTACGAGCCCAATGCACTCACCACAAGGCATTGCATGATAAACTAAGCATACACCCAGCAAGTAGACATGGTATAGAAGCTAAACATGGCAAGAACAACAATATAGCATGCATGGATCAACTACAACAAGCTCGGCAAAAATGCTTAACATGTAAACATTCTGCCAGGAACATTTTATAGCAAAAGTAGAGCTCGATTGAGTCAAGCTAGGGTGCTCCATAATTGCAAACAAAGACATGGATGGATAGAGAAATATGAACACATGGCATAAAAATAATGACAGGGCCAAGACTTAGAATATTTCTAAGTCCCTGAAATCAGCAACATTGAGAGGGCTACTTTGCATGCTTGTGCTAGTCACCACAGAGATCACAAAAATACATGGCATACACCCTTGTAAAGATGGCATGGCATACTTCAAATCACATGTAGGGCTCAAGTTCATAGGAGGTACACATCAATCATGGCAAAAATGACAAATGTCCAATTACTGATAAGAAACTGAAACTAACAGAAACTAGCACTCTTCCACCAGCATTTAGGGCATCAAGATGAGCTCAAATGAACATGATGCAATGAGATGAAATGAAGTACTCGTCTATATGAACAATTTGATATGCTACACGCCCAAAACGGAGCCACAGTTGCAGAGATGTGATGCGTTGAAATATGCATAAAAAACTAGGGTTAGGGGCAAAAAGTCAATCGATTTGAATCTGGATCTGGATCTGGCCGACGCGGAGAACGAGGATCGCTGGGTCACTGTTTGCCGGAGACGTCGGAGTCGGCCGGAGTTTGTCCGGAGAGGAGGAGGCTGGCCGGAGCGGTGAGGTGGCCTTGGGCGCCGAGGTGGCCGCGGTGGCGGCGACGAGGTGGCGCCGGACGCAGATGGCGGCGGGGCGGCGCCGGCTCGGGGCAGCGACTGGGGAGGTGGTGGGCACGGATGGCGGCAGTGGTCGGCGCGGTTGGCGACGGGGTTCGGTGCCGGCGCGCTTGGCGACGGGGTTCGGCGCCGGCACAGGAAAGGAGACGCGGCGCGAGCGGCGGAGCAGCCTCGGGCCTCGGGGGCTCTCCCTGGGCCCGAGCGGGCCGGCGACGGGGGAGAGATGGCGGCGACACGTGGCGGCCCCCGGTTGGCTGCGGGTGGCGGCGGCGGCGAGGTGTCCGGTGCGGCCGGACACGTCCGGTGCGCGGAGGAGCGGATTTTAGGGTTTAGGGTAGGTATAGATCCGGAATTTCTGGGAGGAAGCTATATTTATAGGTAGGAGGAGCTAGGAGGCTCCAAATTGAGCACGGTTTTCGGCCACACGATCGTGATCGAACGATCTAGATGATGGAAGGGGTTTAGGTGGGTTTTGGGCCACTTTGGAGAGGTGTTGGGCTGCAACACACACGAGGCCTTCTCGGTCCCTCGGTTAACCGTTGGAGTATCAAACGAAGTCCAAATGGCACGAAACTTGACAGGAGGTCTACCGGTAGTAAACCAAGGCCGCTTGGCAAGTCTCGGTCCAATCCGAGAATGTTTAACACCCGCACACGAAAAAAGGTAGAAAGGGACATCGGAGGACATAGGAGCGCCGGAATGCAAAACGGACAACGGGGAAAATGCTCGTGTGCATGAGACGAACACGTATGCAAATGCAATGCACATGATGACATGATATGAGATGCAAGACAAAGATAAAAACAACACGAAGACAAAACCCAACAACGAGGAAATATCATAACTTAGTGCCGGAAATGGCAAGAGTTGGAATACAAATATGGTAGGTTACATACGGGGTGCTACATGGGACTTCCATATTTGATATAATCATGATTTGAATAATGTAGGCCCCAAGTGTCGGTTCATGTGCCTGCAGCGACTCGGGACTATTCCTTCCATTGTAGAATAAATCATATCTATTGATAAAGAAATAATAACCATTGCGCTGAAGCGACTTTGAAAACCTCAATCATAATACTGGTTATTGATAACCATAAAAAAATTCATCCATGTTGGCTATTCAAGATTTGAATAATTTAATCCGGTATGAAAACCTCAATAATTCAATATTATAATGAAAATCCAGTCAAGTTTGGCTATTAAAGATTGGAATACCTTATCTGTTGACAAGTAAATCCGGAGTTTAAATACGCATCCATTGTAATTCGGAATTTTTGTAACCCGACGGCTTATAGCCTCTGTGAAAATCAATAATTGATAACCGTTTTGAAACACCAATTTCAATCTTTGATGATGGGCTTGAACTTAATCATTTATGTAAGTCATAGCTCTGCAAATCCTGCACAGAGTTTAAACAACATATGCCCTAGCGACTTAACGTCAAAAGCCAGGGCGGGTTGCCAAACATAATATAGTCTTATGCAATTATGGAAAGGACTAGCATTAAGGCCATTCAAGCTTAAACATACTGGCAACTTAAAGTTAAAAGCCAGGGCGGGTTATCAAACCTCACATATACATATAACCAGGAAAACATACCTGTAGGATTGATTTATACTGCTAGATTACATTGCCATACCCAGTGAAGGTAACAATCCAATGATTTATAAGTGCATGATCTCAATGGCGCAATTCAAAATATACTGGCGACTTATTGCCCAAAGCCAGGGTCGGTTTATCAAAACCTTATTTACTTATATCAAAATAAATATCATACCTATGATATTTTTGGTTATACCGCCGGTTCAACATATACCGTGTAATGAGGGTAATATCCCAAAAACAGAGCACAACGCCCTTGTTCAATTATTCATGTTGTCGGCTTATAACATCGTATGCAGCAAAGGACATTATCCCATAACCTAGAGCATAACACTCCAAGCACATAATCATTATATCCTGGTGACTTATAGTCCAAACCAGGCTGGGTGAAATAAACCCCAGAGAGGTTCAATATGAACCACAAGGGATAATAGCCATCATCAGTTTCCAATCATGTATCAACATGTCACAAGAAGAAAACCTCAAAAAAGAAATCTTCAAATCAAATAAAAGGCAGAAAATAAGGCTTTCATAGGCGGCCAGGCCTAAAACCCAAGTGATTTTCATGGGCTTGCACAGCCACTAGCTAATTCTTCAAACCTTGTAAGCTGGACCTCACATGAGGAACCGCTGTTTTAACCTTGACAAGTTTAGGGTCTTTAATAAGATTGATTGTCAAGAGTTCGGCGGGTCATTCCAGGATTACCTGGGCGGAGTGGCAGACATACAAGGCAGGATTAATAGAAATTCTTTGGTCTTATACACCTGGCGTTTCAAGCCAAGGGGTTATCAAAGCTATGTTCTGTGAACAGGGAGCCCCCAAGTGATATATTTTGAGTTGTGCTCGCCGGGTACCTATGTTTGAGTTGTGTTGTGCAGCAGACTCTCTTTGGTCCCTTTAATCCGGGTATCAAACCTCCAAGTAATTTTTCAATCCAGACGTATAAGCAGGACCAATAGGGTAGTCATAGCTATGCTCAATAAGCAGGAAGCCCCCAAATGATCAATAATATGATAAGCCAATAAGGCAGGATACCCATGTTTGAACCGCGCATCATGGCAGCAAGCTCTCTTTGGCAACCTTTAGTTTTTCTGAGAACTCGAACTTGCGAGAGATTGATTCTTTTGAACCGGATATTGAGAGCTTCAAAGCTTGGTGAAAGACAGATTTCCCTTGAGCCGGATTTTAAACCAGATATTGAGAGCTTCAATGCTTGGTGAGGGACAGATTTCCCTTGAGCCAGATTTTAAACCGGATATTGAGAGCTTCAATGCTTTGTGGGAGATAGATTTCTCTTGAACCGGATTTTAGACCGGCATTCTTCATTTTGAGCCAAAAAATTTCTGACGGCCTTTAAATTTTCATCAATATAGCAGTAACCTTCGGGACCAGGTTATTTTTCCTCCAATGACCCGGGGTCATGAATTGGCTAAGTCGTGTCATTGTAGCCCCCGAGTCTTAAGACGACTTGAGGAGTTGTCTTGAGATTATTCATATTTGACCATGATATAAGCCGGTATGAGTCATTCAACAGCTCAGTGATATAATAGTCCCTTTTACAGTAGACAACTTGTCCTGCATGGGAGAACTTGCAAGCCAGAGTAATTGCTCTTTTAAAGAAAGCAATATGTAATATAAAAATATAATGGATGGATCTCACCTGATATGTCAGGCCAGAAATTATCCACCGCGGAGTTGATGATGACCACGGTGAAGTTGAAATCAATCATGGCTGAGTCGGCCGCGGGAGTAGACAGATGAGCCGGCCGCGGCGTTTGTAAGCCAGTGTGGACGGGCGAGGCAATCGCAGGCGCGGCAAGCCGCGCGGGCGGGCGAATCAACCACGTCATATTGATGTAAATTGGGTTGTAAAAACGATGGGTTACACATATATTCGTCGAGCATTATGGCACGGTCAGATGCTAGCGCATGATAATGGTGGTGCGAGCTATACATCCATGACAGGACCATCGCTCTTCTAATGAATAATTGTCCTGCATAAACAATATTGCAGACCAAGGCAAAGATAAACTGTTCTTTGACAAAAACAATATGTGCTAATAAAACAAACTTGGATGGATATCACCTGATTCGTCTGGATGACGGATGATCCGTTCAACGCGACAGAGACGGCTCAGGCAGACTAACGACTCAGACAGACCGATGACTCTCGGCGGCTCAATACGGCAGAGGCAGCTCAACACGGCATAGTACGACTCACCACAGGAGGCGAATCGGCAATGGTAATGGCAGCTTGGCTATGGCAACAAAGCTGACTGGCGATTTGAAAGGGAAGCAGCGACTCAAGGCAGCGCACGAAGTAGAGCGCGACGGCTCGGAACCTAGCAGTAATAGGGCCGTGACGATAGTGAAGACAACAAGGAGAAGCATGACTGCGAACAGAAGGGCGGGCGTCTGTGGCTCAGGCGCGGCGGCTCAGAGGCAGTTGGCGGAGGCCAGCAGTGGCCTGACCACAGTGGAGTCAGGGCGTGGCCAGGGCGACGGCCACGGAGAGCGGCTTGTAGACGGCGGCCGGTGGCTTGGAATCCAGCAGTAACGGGGCCTCAAGGTCAGCCATAACGGAGGCGGTTTTGCACGCCGACGCAGCTCGTAGGCGGAGGCAGGCGGCTCGGAGGCTCACCGGCGTGGGTGGAACCTAGCGGCAGAGGCGGGTTGACCTTTGAGGCATTAGACGGCTCATCAGCGCAAACACCAACTCAGGCGGCGGCAGCTTGGGCACGGCCAAGGCGGCAACCAGCTTATAGATGGTAGCGACTCAGCCGAGGCAGAGCAAGGCCACGACGGCAATTTAGAGACGGAGTCTGATTCCCCGGCTTCATCCACTTCCAAAACTGCAGGCGATTTTGTTTTCTTCTTGTGAGGATGACTCGGTAGTGGCTCTTGATGTAACAATCGATCTGTTCCTATTTCCGTGAGCATGCATGTACTAATACTGTGGCCGGCCTTGAGTAGATCTCACATAGAGTAGAAAAAGTATACAGAGTGTACAGGACTAGTACTCCAGTACTTAGCGAGTAATAGCGTCTGATTTCCTCGGGGATTTGAGCCTGTAACCCAGCAGCAAAAACTTTGCGGAACTCGTCGGATCGGACCGCCGAAATTTTTGTTGGTCTCGATGAAAATTACTATTTGACAGCTTGCCGAAATCGGCGTACACACAAAATCAATCTCCCGTTGGTCTTGATAGATCGCGTCGAACCCTTATTATTCATCGTATAGACGATGTACATCCTTTGCACTTCTGGTCCACGTGCATGAGGTTGTGTCCTTGATCCGTTGAGAAGTTGGCAGCGGGCCTAGGGTGCCATGCCATGCAATAGCAATGGAATCTGATGCTCCTAATTGGATTTGGACACGGATGACGAAGCCATCGAAACATGTTGGTCTCGGCGACCTGTACCTTGTATCGATTGATTTCGGATGTGAGACTTTGACTTGCTCATGTGCGCCGGCGCATAAATGCAACCCTAATTTTTTTTTTGATCTTAAATCTTGTATATGTCGCTCTGACTGCTTGTCGATGATGTTATCTTCTGTGCCAGCTCTTTTTCATCCGGCACACCGCGAGCTTCTCGATCACTGAAGAAATCCCTCTAAAAACTCAACATCATCGTGCGTGAGCCCTACGGTGGGCGCCAACTGTCTTGGATTTGTCACGGCAGATGTCCTTAGTGTGAGGACTTAGTCGCAAGGCCAACACATCTATGTGGTAGCTTGAGAGGGGATGAGCGGGACGACAGACGCGAGGTTTTACCCAGGTTCATCCCCTCACGGTGGAGGTAAAAGCCTACATCTTGCTTCATTGATATTGATGATGATGATCACGATTACAAGGGTGCTCTATCTCGAGAGCTATAGACTTGTCTGTCTAACTCTAACTTGTTAAAAACTGTCCTCTTGGGGTGCCCTATCCCTCCTTATATAAGTTGGAGGGGCGGGTTACATGTAGGGTCCTAGTAGGATTAGGATTACCCTATTATAAGTGGAGTCCTAGTCTTGCTTCCTTTGTAAGGGAATACTCCTTATGCCTTTTCTCTTAAGCTGGCCCACTATAAGCCCACTATAATATGAACCGGCCTTCCCATGAGCCGCCTTCTGGGCCGTTGGGTCTTGTCGATCATCTGAACCACCAGTCGGGTCACCAATATGTCACCAAGGCCTAGTCGGGTCATCAGTGAGTCGCCAGTCTTTGGGCGGTTTACCGATGAAACGACAAGCCTCGGCCGGGTCATATCTCCGGTCGGGTCATACCGCGGGGTATATCCCCGACAATCTTTGCTAGCCAAAAATCCGCACTAAGTAGAGATACTACTTGTGCATCCCAAAACTCTTAAACCCAATTTCATATTTTGAGAGTCCACCATACTTACCTATGGATTGAATAAGATCCTTCAAGTAAGTTTTCATGGTGCATACGACAATAAAATTGCTTCTAAATATGTTTAATCTTTTATTGTATGGGAAAATAAGCATTGTACAAACTTGTGATGGAAAATTAATAAAAAAGACAGACTACATAATAACGGTCGTTATCATAAGGGGCAATATAACGTGACGTTCTTTTGCATGAAGAGATTGTGCATACAAAACCAAAAATCGCATGACAACCTCTGCGAAGGGCCTATCTTTTACTTCCATGTATTTACTTTTTATGCAAGAGACAATGTGTTCTCCTCTATTCCTTTTTATTTTCTGTTTTGCAAGCACCATGTGGTAGGGAAAGATCTAGGCACATATATCCAGTTGGATATGAGTGGTCATGAGTTATTACTATTGACATCATCCTTGAGGTGAATAAGTTGGGAGGTGAAACTATAAACGCCTATCTTTCTATGTGTCCGGTTGAAACTCTTTGCCCCATGTATATGTTATGAGTGTTAGCAATCATATAGAAGACTAAATGATGGTTGAGTATGTAAACTTGCTAAAAAGCTCAGACATGAGACCCTTCCTGAAAATATGATAAATTGCAATCGCATTGTTTACTGAGAACATAGTTTGTTAGTTTTCAAGAAAGTTTATGCTTTATACTTCGATATTGTGATGAATAGTTACTTGCTTATGAGATGTTTTATGATAAAAGTTATTGCTGTTATAATAATAAGCATGATGCTACTATGTCCATATTTTGTTTTTATCGACACCTCTCTCTAAACATGTGGACATGATTTTCAATATTAGCTTTCGCTTGAGGACAAGCGAGATCTAAGTTTGGGGGAGTTGATACGTCCATTTTGCATCATGTTTTCCTACTATTATTTATAGTTTTTTATGCAATATAACACTTTGTGGAGTAATTCTTTCTCTCATAATATGCAAGGTTTACACAAAGAGGGAGATTGCCGGCAGCTGGAATTCTGGGCCTAAAAAAGCTATGTCAGAGATTCCTATTCTGCACATCTCCAAATGAGCTGAAATTTTACAAAGAATTAGTTTGGAATATATAAAAATATTGGAGTAAAGAAACACCAGAGGGGGCCACCCAGGTGCCCACTAGCCACCAGGGCGCGCCTGCCCCCCTCGCGTGCCTTGGTGGGTAGTGGGGACCCTGGCCCACCTCCAGTACCCATCTTCTAGTATATAAGGTCATTTACCATAAGAAAATAAGGAGAGGACTTTCGGGACAGAGTGCCACCATCTCGAAGTGGAACTTGGGCAGGAGCACTTTTGCTCTTCGGTGGAGCGATTCCGCTGGGGATACTTCCTTCCAGGAGGGTAAAATCAAAGCTATCGTCATCACCAACAACCCTCTCATCTTGGGAGGGCCAATCTCCATCAACATCTTCAACAGCACCATCTCATCTCAAAACCCTATTTCATCTCTTGTGTTCAATCTTTGTATCAAAACCTCAGATCGATACCCGTGGGTGACTAGTAGTGTTGATTACATCATGTAGTTGATGCTAGCTGGTTATTTGGTGGAAGATTATATGTTTAGATCTATTATGCTATTCAATACCCCTCTGATCTTGAGCATGAATATGTTTTGTGAGTAGTTACTTTTGTTCTTGAGGACATGGGAGAAATCTTGTCATAAGTAATCATGTGAATTTGATATTCGTTCGATATTTTGATGATATGTTTGTTGTGACTTAGTGGTGTTATGTGAATGTCGACTACATGACACTTCACTATTTTTGGGCCTAAGGGAATGCATTGTGAAGTAGTTATTAGATGATGAGTTGCTAGAGTGACAGAAGCTTAAACCCTAGTTTATGTGCTATTTCGTAAGGGGCTGATTTGGATCCATATGTTTAATGTTATGGTAAGATTTTATATTAATTCTTCTTTCGTAGTTGTGGATGCTTGCGAGAGAAGTTAATCATAAGTGGAAGACTTGTTCAAGTAAGAACAACACCCAAGAACCGGTCCAACCACATGTCAAATTATCAAAGTAGCGAACGCGAATAAAACCAACATGGTGAAAATGACTAGATGAAATTCTTGTGTGTCCTCAAGAACGTTTGCTTACTATAAGAGATTAGTTTGGCATGTCCTTTGCTACAAAAATGATTGGGCTACCTTGCTGCACCTATTGTTACTATTGCTACTTGTTATTTGTTACAAATTACCTTACTATCAAAGTACCTGTTACCGATAATTTCAGTGCTTGCAGAAATTACCTTGATGAAAAACGCTTGTCATTTTCTGCTGCTCCTCATTGGGTTCTACCTCTTATTTATCGAAAGGACTACAATTGATCCACTATACTTGTGGGTTATCAGACACCATTTACACACTTAAGCGTGAGGTTAGAACACAAATTATGTAGTCATTGACACTAAAACAATTAAGGGCATAAGTGCCCTTTCACTACAAAGTTGGATGGGACGAGTTTGCCCTAGCCGCCTCACGATAGGGGGGGGGGGGAGAATCATGTTTGTGTTGACGCAATTGTTCTACTAAATAGTTTTGCATTCTAACTACTATAATTATTTCTGTATAAATAGATTTATTGGGGCATCATGCGCTTTGACATTACACCATGCAAATTCTTTTTAACCCTCCCTTTCAACAATGTATTTCATGGAACACCTACCTTACAAGAAAAGGAACCCCGCGCCACCCTCAACCAGGGTGACCCGCCAACCAGCTCAGCTCACAACTCCCGCCTCTAGAGCCGCGCCGCTGCCGGAGGACGCCGTCGGGCAAAGCCCGCGCGGCCGATGGCATTGGCGGGACGCTTCCTTGTGTATGTTTCAATATGGGGGCACCAAATCCTGGTGACATGACTTCTTGTGCGGGGTGGTGGCGGCGGATCTACATCTGGTGACGACTCTCGGGGTTACGCATGTAGCGGACGATGGCGGCCTGTGATGTGACAGCTAGCTGCCTTGGTTGCACGGGGTGGCTACTCTTCTGTGGTGCCTTCGTTGTCCATTCCAAGGTGCTCGCTGGGCTGCAGCGAGGTTAGAGCACGGCCAGATGTTGCCAGATGGCTTCAGCCTCAAGGACGTCCATGGTTAACCCAGTGTGGTTGCCCTGATTCAAATCTGAATGGAGGTGATCCAAATCTGGTCGGCCATGATGGTGGTAGTTGTAGACTGTGCTGCCGTGACCTCCCGTGGCTCCAAATGGCTTATCTTTTCAGGATTTAAGATACATGCCATCTTATTTGTTATGCTATTTCTATCAGAGGAACTGTAACATCCCAAATTTTCATTTTGAAATGTTATACATTAGATCATCATTGCATATCATGTTTTATTGCATTTTGGTTGATCCTAGAAATTCCACGCAACTCAAGGACCCACGAAGAGAGTTGGGGATTTCGTTATTTTCATATTTGGGTTTTTCTCGAATTATGAAAAGAGGATCGTTTGATTTTAATTATTTTCTCTGAAATATTTCTTTTATTAAAAATAAAAGAGAGAGGATAAAATGACTTCCTCAAAATAAAGAGATATCAGAGATTCAATATTAAAATCAAATAAGATTTTTATTCGGAGTTTTGTCGCTATTTTATTTGAATTAGGAAAAATTACGTTTTTCAAAATTGTGTTTTAGGCCCAAATAAATGTTCACCTTGTCCGCCTTATTTTTAGAGGACGTGGAAAATTTATTTCGGGATTTTTGGAGTCCGTTTAGTATTTCTTTTCTTTCTTTTTCTGCACATCAAAATTATATTAAAAAAAAGTCGACCGACTTAGGGGCGTATTCGGCCAGGACTTCTCGGGCCGGCCTTTAAAAGCCGCCGCCCGAGGCCCGTTCAACTCGCCCCACCACCCGAACCCTAACCCTAAGCCCTGCCGCCCCGCGCCGCCTCGCCGGAGCTCGCCGCCGCTGCCCGCCGGAGCCGCGCCGCCGCCCACTCGCCGGAACCCGCCGGAGTTCGAGGTAGCCGTCGGTTTTTTTAAAAATACTGATCGGTTTTATTTCGTAAACCCTAGATCCGTTTTTCTTTTAGATCCAGTTCGGTTTATTTTTTCAGTTTAGTTATTTAGCGAACGCCCGCTTTTACGTTCGGTTTTGCGAACGGTTTACACCGTTTAGCCATAGATAACGAATGTTCGTTCGTTAGCCTGTTCGTCAGTTTTTCTTTTTCTCGGATTTTTCGCGATTATTTTCAATCGCGATTTCTGATCCGTTTTTCGTTCTAGTATAACTTTTCGCTCGTTTATCGGAATTAGGCGATTCAAGCGCCTAGAGTTTCGTCTCAAAACCCTCTTTCCGTTTAACCAACTTGAACAAGTTTTTGATACTGTAATATTTGACCTAGGTCCAGATTAGTAAACGAAGCTTGTTTCTCTCGCCGTTTGAGTTTTGTTGCTTCGTTTGATTTGATTCTTTTTGCCAACCGAAGTTCTTAAGTTGAACTTTCTGGTTAGATCTCTTATTTGAGTTTTACCCGTGCTTTTGCTTGATTGCTTATTGTATGCTTGTTTGATTGTGATAGAGTACCCGGAGTGTGAAGCGTGCTACATCGAGTCTCTAGGTTTCGCGGATCATCAGCAAGTCAAGTAACACTTTGATCATACCTCTTCCTACCTAGTTTTCATTGCATTGGATCAACCCTCAAACATTGCATGTTTAGGATCTGAATTAAATTGTGGGTTTGGGAAGTAGATGAGGTAGTACCTATTCACCTGTTTATTATCAAACCCTGGGAGTTACTTCTATGTTGCTTATATTGCTATGCTATGCTTGTAGACGTGGATTGGGTTTGAGTGTTTTCATGACAGATGTGAGATTGTTAAATTAATGGTTCAACTTAAGGTGGAAACTTTAATACACATCTGGGTGGATCGAGGCACCTGGGGAACCCGGTGATTGCCTGTATTTTTGGAAATCCTGGGGTACCGTGTGATTCTCCTATGGACCGCCACCAAGGCTCAAAGGGATCATAAAATTATTCATGCTGGAAACTTCCGTGTGCAGCCACAAGGTATTATGGGCTCTAGCATAGTTGATTAAGTCGTGTGAACTCTTACAGTGGTAGACTAGCAGATGTAGGGGATGTAGGTGTACCGGTCTACCCATCGTAAGGTGCTAACGCTTCTGAAAGACTATGTCTCGGTCATCCGTTTCTCAAACACCTTGTAGTGCGAGAAATCCAACGGAGGAGATCGAGTCTTGTGGGGAAAGTGCACAAACCTCTGCAGAGTGTACAAACTAATCATGGTTAGTCGTGTTCGCGATTATGGACATCTTGAGTATCTAGTTCTTGGATTATCATGTGGATCTCATCACTCTTAATTTAATCTGATTGGGTTTAATGATGATTACTTTTAATTTGGATTGAGTTGGGTGAACCTTCTCAATGTTTAACAACTACCATGATAGTTAAATAAAAATTTATTCCTTTGCAGTAGGGAAAAATTGGCTTTTCGCAAAACCTATTAACCATACAGCCTCCACCAGCCATATATGCATATAGTGATAGCTTTACATTGTTCATTACTCTCTTGTGTTACCTTGCCAGCATATTCTATGTGCTGACCCGTTTTCGGGCTGCAACGTATCATGTTGCAGACTTTTCAGACGACGAGTAAGGAGCCTTAGGTCGTGGTCTTTCACTCAGTGATGCCGTTGGAGTTGATGGACTCACTTTATCTTCCAAGCCTTCCGCTGTTATCGTATTAGATGGCCTTAAGCCATATTTATTGTAATAAGTTCTCTTTTGAGACATTCGATGTAATAAGTGTGTGATTGCCACTCTGTTATAAATCCTTCAAGTACTATGTGTGTCAGCATTACCGATCCAGGGATGACACTTATACACAGAGATCAGACTGTTTGAGGTTTGGTCGCTACAAAGTTGGTATCAGAGCACACAGTGACTGTAGGACACGACCACTAAGCTAAAGCCCTAGATCACTATTCTCTTCTCATTTCTCACTCCTCTCTTTTTTCTTCTCTTTAGGATGGCGGACGCAAGGAATAAGTTTGCGCAACCGGATGAAGACGCCCCCTTTGGAAGACACTTGAAGGAAGTCACTAGGTACTTAAACATTAGAATACCAAGCTTCACCGGGATTTACAATGCCACTTTACCAGAAGAGGAGCGATGGATGATTCAAGTTCAAGTTCCAGGAAGGACATTCGCGCCAGTCACCAAACCCATAGAGTTTTCCTTTGATGCACCAACCTGGAGTCTAGGAAAGAGCATGGCAGCTCATATCACCATGGGATGCATTGGAGAAGTTTACCACAAGGAGCTAAAGGATACTATCTACCAGAATTGTGGGCGCTGAGATGAGCAATGGGAGATGATTAGCACCAGGAAGGATAGATCCATTGCAGCTTTCATCCAGGAGTTAAACCAGCATATTCGCCGCCAGGAGAACCAGATGTGCGCAGTCATGATAGATCTGAAGAAGGCAATGACCAGGATCACGGAGCTTGAAGAGGAACTCAAGGCTACTTGTGAAGATTATGAGGAGGAAATCGTCATACTAGTGGATAAGAATGCTGACCTGACAATGAAGCTAGCAGTATTTATGGGAGACCCCGCGCTAGGAGGAGAAGACGAAGAACCCAAGGAGATTCATCCGGAGGACTACATCATCATTGACGACACCAATTTGGACCCCGACGATAGCGATGATGACTATGTTGATGAAGCGGGAGCAGATGTCATGGAGTCTTCGACTGATCAATATTTCTAGTTGACCACCAAAGCAGTGGTAGTAGTCTACCATGTAAATAGTATAGTCCAAGCACTTTGTAACGATAGTTCTAGACCGATTGTATGCCTTGCTTGATTGATTGAGTGATATGATTGTGTTTGTCTCATGTGCATATGGGTAGTGTTTTCTCACTAGATCTCATTCTATTCTATTCTCTTCTCTCTAAAACCCTCAGATGCCTCTGAGACGTGACCCCGGATTTACCTTTCCACCGGAGCTCACTCAGTTGATCCAGCAGCAGAATACCCTGATGCAGCTGTTAGTTTAGAACCAAGGCAACAACAACAACAACAACAACAACAACAACAACCCACCGCCAGCACCACCACCAGTTGACAACTTAGCCAGTTTTCTGTGGTTGCAGCCGCCGGTGTTCTCCAGTAGCACCGAGCCGATAGTTGCAGATGATTGGCTCCACAGGATTGGAAGGGAGTTAACCACTGCAGGATGCATAGATGCTGAGAAGTTGCATTTTGCCGCACACCAACTGGATGGACCAGCAGCCTCATGGTGGGAGAATTACACTGTCACTTATCCTATGACCACTGTCACATGAGATTAGTTCCAGGAAGCTTTCCGTACTGCCCATGTATCAGCCGGAGCTATGGCCATGAAGAAGCGTGAGTTTTGCAACTTGCGCTAAGGAGGACGCACTGTTGGCCAGTATGTGGATGAGTTTAGCAAGTTAGCACGTTATGCTCCAGATGACATTGCTACGGATGCAGCCAAGAAGGAGAAGTTTCTGGAGGGACTGAATGATGAGCTAAGCATCCAGTTGATGGTAGAAAATTTCAATAACTACCAGGAGTTGGTGGATAGAGCTCTCATGCTTGAAGGGAAGCAACAGCAGATTGATAGCCGCAAGAGGAAGTATGGATAGGGGAAGTATAACTCTGGAGCCCAGCAGAGACCCCGTTTCACCCCAAACTCGGGAGGACTTGTTCATAACCATGGAGGCCACACTCATAATGGGGGAAGTTCGCACAACCATAATGGCTCCAAGAATAGCAATGGTAATGGAGGAAGTAGCGGACAGAACCGTTCCAACCCGGCAACACCCACCAAGAAGGACCTAAGCCATGTTACTTGCTACAAGTGTCAGAAGAGCAGACATTACGCCAATGAATGTCCTAAAGCTAAGAATGGAAATGGCAATGGAAGCTCTGGGAAGAAGCCCAACCCTTTCAACAGGGGACAAGTGAACCACGTTAACATGGAGGAGATTGAAGCCCAGCTAGACGCAGTAATTGGTAAGTTTTGGTTAAGTCATTTACTGCAGTCGTTCGTTTTGATACTGGTGCATCTCATTCATACATATCGAGGGGATTTGTGGATAAGTATAAGTTTCCCACTAGAGTAGTTAAGACACCCATGTTAGTAACCTCACCCGGAGCAGAGTATATGGCAAGCCATGGATGTTTTCAGATGCCATTGGCCATAGGTAGGCATGTTTTCCCCTCCGATCTGATAATTTTGGAATTGCAAGGTTTGGATGTGATTCTGGCTATGGATTGGCTATCGATGTATGGAGGAAACATCGATTGTGCTAGTAAGATGATTTTACTCACCACCCAAGAAGGAAGAAGGATCAAGTACGTATCCCGGCATGTGCCGAATAGGACTCAAGTAAATTGCTTATCGGGAGTAGTACAGGAGGAAGTACCAGTGGTGAAGGAATTTCCGGTTGTATTTCCAGAAGAGTTGCCAGGCATGCCATCGGATAGAGACATAGAGTTTTTGATAGAGCTTTTGCCAGGCACTGGGCCAATATCTAAGAGACCGTACAGGATGCCCATAGAGGATTTAGAGGAAATTAAGAAGCAGATTAAGGAGTTACTGGATAAGGGATATATCCGCCCAAGCTCGTCACCTTGGGGATCACCATTACTTGTAAGTGCATCTAGTGCCACCCCTAGTTGGTTTTGGAGTATTGACGACAAACCTAGTTGAGGGACTAATGTGTTTGTGCGAATTGTAGGATAACACAGGTAGAAGTCCCTCATTGATTCGGTTTTCCTACCAGAGATGACCCCTAAAAATGTATGAAGACATTGAAGTCAAAGGTGGTATATGAAGATATTCACATTGAAGACTATGACAAGAGAAGACATCGCATGAAGCCTATGGAGCTCGAAGACTTAGATCTTTCGTAGTTCTTTTTCTTCTTCTTTGTTGAGTCATAGGAACCACCATATTGTTAAGTGGGGTCCAAGAGAACCAGTCAGAATGACTGAAGTGATGCTTAACCAAAACCTATGTCTTCGAGTGAAGACTATGAGAGCGAATCTTGTCCAGAGTCGGCCAAGTCAGCTTTGCTTGTAGCCCAAGTAAAGTTGCCGTGTGAGTTTGAAATCTGACCGTTGGAACATGTGTCAGTTCCTTAGTGACCCAGGGTCATTTCGGACAAATCAGGTCGGGTTTCCTAGTGGCTATAAATAGCCCACCCCCTACAACCAAAAACAGTTGGCTGCTCAGAGTTAGTATACGGCTTTTGTCGTTTGAGAGCAACCCACCTCGAAGCCCTTGAGAGAGAATTCCTTGCGAGGATAAATCCCTAACCACCCAGAGCCAAAGAGAATTAGGCATCACTTAAGTCTTCCTGTCTGTGTGATCTGAAGACTTATTACACTTGAGGACTGTGAATCCTCCAACCGGTTAGGTGTCGCGTTCTGAGCATCCAAGAGACATTGTGGATTGCCGGTGAACAAAGTCTGTGAAGGTTTGGGAGTCTACCTTGAAGACTTACCAGAGTGATTGGGCGAGGTCTGTGTGACCTTAGCCCAAGGCGAATACGGTGAGGACTGGGTGTCCTGAGCTGCGTGTTCAGGACTGGGTGTCCGGGACTGTGTGTCCTTTGGTTTAAATACCTAGCCGCCCTAACCAGACGTACAGTTGTCACAGCAACTGGAACTGGTCCAACAAATCATTGTCTTCAACGAGTCACTGGTTTCATCCTTCCCTTCCCTCTACTTACTGTTACTCCTTGTGAAGTCATTGTATGATTGCACTATCTTTTGTCTTCACTGAGTGACTGCATGTTCTGTTTGGCTTCATAATATCTTCCTACCTGATCCTTACTACATTGCTGCTATTAGTCATTGTGTTCTCACTCCATTGAATACTTGACTATGGTTTGCCTAGTGTAGTCTACCTTCCGCTGCATGGTAATAGGTTTATTTCTAGCGTTTGTCTTCGAAACTTCCATGTTTTGAAGACTTTCATACAAATCGCCTATTCACCCCCCCTCTAGTCGATATAACGCACTTTCAATTGGTATCAGAGCAAGGTGCTCCCTTGTTCTATGTGATTCAATTTAACCACCTGGAGTTTCAGCTATGTCGACTGCAGGGATAATTAAAGTCTCCGCTGCGTGCCCCGTCTTCGATGGAACTGAATATCCCTACTGGAAGAATAAGATGCGCATGCATCTTGAAGCCATTGACGTCGACCTATGGTATGTCGTCAAGAACGGCGTTCCCAAGGCTGGAGAAGGTGTCACTGCTGCTGATGTCAAGAAGTTCGTTCAACTGGACTCTACTGCCAAGAATATCATCTGTGGTCATCTGACCAAAGGACAGTATGGCCGTGTGAGTGCTTTGGAAACATCTAAGCTGGTCTGGGACTGGCTCTCCAAGGTCAATGAAGGCGTCTCAACCCAGAGAGATCAGAGAATCAGTGTCCTTTGCAACCGCTTCAAGCAAAATGACAATGAGAATGTCCAGCTCACGTTTGATCGACTCACTGACATCACAAATGAGCTTCAAGCCCTCGGCGCTACTGAGATCACCAAGCATGAAGTCGTCAAGACACTACTGAGATCACTTGACAGTTCATTTGACACCCTAGCCCTAATGATTCAAGAACGACCTGATTTCAAGACACTCGATCCGTACGACATACTTGAGAGGCTCAACACACATGAGTTTTAGCTTTCTGAGAAAAGAGATATCTACGGTCCAAACTATGGGCGAACTCGTGCCTTGAAGGCAAAAGCTGTCTCCTCATCTGAAGAAGAATCTGACAGCAGTTCTGATGATCCTAAAGACATTGGAAAGGAACTTGCTATGCTTGTGAAGAAGTTCCAAAAATTCACCAAGAAGAAAGGCTTCAGAAAGTCTTGACGATCAAGCTCAAGGAATGATGAAGCTTCTGCTCATGACTACAAGAAGAAAACATGCCACAAGTGCAAGAAAACTGGCCACTTCATCTCTGAGTGTCCGCAGTGGGACAATGGGAACAGAAAGAAGAAGAAGAGCAAGGAATATGACTCTGACGACAAGAAGAAGAAGAAATACTCAAAGTCTTCTTCCAAGTCTTCCTCAAAGTCTTCATCACACAAGAAGAGCTCATCTGGCAAGGCACGTGCGTTTGTTGACAAGGAAATGGATTCAGAGGAGGAGTCCGCTTCTGAGGAGGCGGAGGTGGAGTCTCAGGAGGAGTCCGATTCTGGCGTTGCAAGTCTGGCTACAGCATACGTTGCCAAGTCCATCTTCAACACTGAAGATAATGACTTCACCACCGACACCGATGCAAATGACAAGGACTACTCTACTCCTACCTACTGCTTCATGGCACGCGGTGCCAAGGTAAACACACGCACTACTCACTATCAAACATCTAGTGACGATGACTCTGATTGTGGTTCAAGACCCAGCTACAAAACACTTGCTAAAATTGCAACTGAACAACAGAAAGCCATGGAACATATTCAAAAACTGTTAGACAAAAGCGATGATCTGTTGGGCGCTGAAATGACTCGATCTGAGTCCTTAATTGAAGACATAAAAAATCTTCACATTAAGTATGAGGAACTTGAAAGTCGTCATGAAACGCTCTCAACAACTCATGAAAAGCTTTCCTATGATTATCTTCAAAGGAAGCAAGATCTTGAGAAATTGAGCGGCTCATGAAGATCTTCAAAAGGAAAACGAGTCACTTCCGCGACGAACAGATCAGTTCCGCTCAGGAAGGATTTGAACCACCATGTCTTAAATGCATTGAGCGTGATAATGCTACTTCTATTGCTGAATGTTCTACTGCTGCTACTGTTGCAATATCTTCAACTGTTGATGTGGTAACTAACCCCTCAACTGAGGATACCACTACTATTGCTGATGAGAATGCTAGGTTGAAGACATTGCTTGAAACAGGGATGTACAAAAGTCTTAAAGGGCATCAGACACTATGTGATGTCCTCAAAAAGCAGATCTTGAACCGAAACCCGAGGAAAGAGGGTGTTGGGTTCGTAAGGAAAATGAATGCTGATGGCTCTTACTGGAAACCTGAGCAGTACCCAAAAACCACATGGGTTGCTGCAAAGGAATCTTCAGCAGATCTATCCAATCTATCTGGCTTCTCTTGTGCAAACCCCATTGTCATTGATGAATCCTTTGATGCAAACTATAAACTATTTAAGAATCAGAATGGTGAAGTGTTTGCCAGGTACATTGGTACTAACTGCAGGAATGGACCGCCTATGAAGAAGATCTGGGTTCCGAAAAAGTGTCTGGAGAATCTTCCTATGAATGTCATCATGACACCACTCGTGAAGAAGACAAACCTCAGACCAAAGGCTTCATACGGTCCAAAGGCTTCATACAGATAGAGGACTCACCTGAGTCACACTAACGCAAATGTTTTGTAGGAAAACCATACTCAGGCCTATGAATATGAGCGCGGTTCATCAAACCGCTATGTTCATAAGACCAAGAACTATTCTGCTTATTCTTATGAGTACTATTGTCCGCCTGCAAGACTTTTTGCTAGGGCTCCAAAGCCAAAGTTCTCAGACGCTGCACTTAGACTTATTGCTTCTAAGCCACCCTTGAAGATGTGGGTGGCTAAGGAAGCTTAACTCTCTTTTGCAAGGAAAGGTCTCCAGCAGAAAACCAAAATCGTCTGACGCTATTGCTGGGGACCTTAAACATCTTGTAGGGCGCAATATCAAATGCCCGAATGGTCTTACTATGTACTTCATTCCTCAATCGCTTGCTACTCTCCCTATCAGTCCTAATCTGGATCTAAGCTTTCATAACCCACTACTTTGTCAAATGTTTTTGCTTCACAATTCTCTTTGTGAAGCCTATCCCCCTAACTGCACTGTAGGGTACTACACCAGCGTCTTCAGAATGGATTATTGATAATGGGTGTACCAACCACATGACTGGCAAAAGAAGCCTTCTTATGGACTCAACCTTACGTCCATCCGACAAGAGTCACATCACATTTGCGGACATTGGTAAAAGTAAGGTATTGGGTCTAGGTAGAGTTGCAATCTCAAAGGATCAACACATGGATAAAGTCATGCTTGTTGAATCCCTTGGCTTCAACTTAATGTCTGTCTCAATGCTTTGCGATTTGAACATGATCATAATATTTGGAAAATATCGCTGCCTTGTACTAATGGAATCTGACAAGTCTCTAGTGTTTGAAGGGTATCGGAAAGATGATTTGTACGTGGTAGATTTTTCGGCAGGACCACAGCTTGCCGTATGTCTTCTAGCAAAGGCTTCAGAATGCTGGCTCTGGCATCGGAGGCTAGGGCATGCTGGCATGAGGAACCTCCACACCCTTGCAAAGAAGAAGCATGTCATAGGCATCGAGGGCGTCAAGTTCAAGAAAGATCACTTATGCGGTGCCTGTGAAGCAGGGAAGATGACGAGGGCCAAACATCCCTCGAAGACAATCATGACAACCACTCGACCCTTCAAACTGCTCCACATGGATCTTTTCGGTCCCACTCATTACACAACTCTTACTAATACTGCTTGCCTCTATGGCTTTGTTATTGTTGATGATTATTCTAGATATACTTGGGTGCACATAATCCTCTACAAGACTGAAGTGCAGGATGTCTTCAGACGCTTCGCCAATCGAGGAATGAACAATTATGGCGCCAAGATAAATCACATCAGAAGTGACAATGGCACTGAATTCAAGAATACTGGCCTTGATACATATCTTGATACCTTGGGCATCACACATGAATTCTCAGCCCCATACACGCCACAGCAGAATGGCGTCGTCGAACGCAAGAACAGAACACTCATTAAGATGGCCCGAACGATGCTTGATGAATACAAGACTCCAAGAAAATTCTGGCCTGAAGCCATTGATACTGCATGCCATACAATCAATCGTGTTTATCTTCACAAACTTCTGAACAAGACATCTTATGAGCTCCTTACTGGCAAGAAGCCAAATGTCAGTTACTTCAGAGTATTTGGTGCCAGGTGCTGGATCAAGGATCCACATCACACTTCAAAATTTGCACCAAAAGCACATGAGGGTTTTATGCTTGGATATGGAAAGGATTCGCACTCCTACAGAGTCTTCAATCTCTTTCATTATAAAGTGGTTGAAACAGTGGATGTGCGGTTTGATGAGACTAACGGTTCACAAAGAGAGCACCTCCCAAATATGCTAGATGAAGTTCCATCCAGCGAATCAATCAAGCTTATGGGAACCGAAGAAATCATACCCTCTGAAACTCAACCTGAAGAGGAACTTATCATCTCCGCACCTGATCAACCTGAAGACAATGCTCAGCCTGAAGACAATCCCACTAACAATGACAATGATCAGCAAGAGCAAAACCTTCGCCCTGTACATCCTCGTGTTGCCAATGAAGTGCAGATTGAGAGAATAATTGACAGCATCAATGCACCCGGTCCGCTCACTCGATCAAGGGCAACTCAGCTGGCAAATTTCTGTGGGCACTTCACATTCGTCTCAATAACAGAACCCAAGAAAGTTGAAGAAGCCTTCATGGAACCTGAATGGATTCAAGCTATGCAATAAGAGCTTCAACAGTTTGAGCTGAATAATGTATGGGAACTGGTTAAGCGTCCTGATCCTCGGAAGCACAACATAATAGGCACCAAATGGATATACCGCAACAAGCAAGATGAGCATGGTCAAGTTGTCAGAAACAAAGCTCGTCTCGTTGCTCAAGGATATACTCAAGTGGAAGGCATTGACTTTGATGAAACATTTGCTCCTGTGGCTAGACTTGAAGCCATACGCATACTGCTGGCCTATGCAAATCATCATAACATACTTCTATATCAAATGGATGTGAAGAGCGCCTTTCTCAATGGCAAAATTGAAGAAGAAGTGTATGTTGCACAACCGCCTGGCTTTGAAGATCCAAAACATCCTGACATGGTATACAAGCTCAACAAGGCACTGTATGGCCTCAAACAAGCCCCTCGGGCCTGGTATGACACACTCAAATACTTCCTGAAGAGCAAAGGCTTCATACCTGGTTCCCTAGACCCCACTCTCTTCACGAAGACATATGATGGTGAACTGTTTGTGTGCCAAATATATGTGGATGACATTATCTTCGGCTGGACCAATCAGAAGTACAGTGAAGAGTTTGGATATATGATGCAAGAGCAATATCAGATGTCCATTGTAACACCCCGGATGTAACTTTCCCAATTTGTACTCCAACTCTTGCCGTTTCCGGCGTTAAGTTATATTTATTTCTCGGGTTCGGGTCTTTGTCTCCGTGTGTTGTTTTCATTTTCATGCATCTCATATCATGTCATCATGTGCATTGCATTTGCATCGTGTTCATCTCATGCATTCGAGCTTTTTCCCCGTTGTCCGTTTTGCATTCCGGCGTTCTCCTCCGGTGGCCATTTCTAGCTTTCTTTCATGTGTGCGGATTAAACATTTCCGGATTGGACCGAGACTTGCCAAGCGGCCTTGGTTTACTATCGGTAGACCGCCTGTCAAGTTTCGTATCATTTGGACTTCGTTTGATACTCCAACGGTTAACCGAGGGACCGAAAAGGCCTCGTGTGTGTTGCAGCCCAACACCCCTCCAATTTGGCCCAAAACCCACCAAACTCTGCTCTATGTCCTAGAGCGTTCGATCACGATCGCGTGGCCGAAAACCGCACCTCATTTGGACTCTCCTAGCTCCACTTATGCCTATATATAGCCCCTCCATTCTCGGATCATCTCTTCCCACGAAACCCTAGGAAAAAAAACAGATCTCCGCGCCGAGCCGGACACGTCCGACTCGGCCAGACAAAAATTCGCCACCCGCCACCGCCACGTCAGCGCCGCGGGACCGCTTCGCCGCCGACGCCCGAAGCCCGCTAGGCCCGCGGGAAGCCCCCGCGAGCCCATCTCCGCGCCCGCCGCCGCCTGTCTTCTCCCCCGCGCCCGACCACCGCCCGCGGTCACCATCGCCGGCCGGCGACCGCCGCACCTCGCCGGCGCGCGAGCCGCACCCCGCCGCCGCCCTCTCGCCGTGGGTCGCCGCCCGAGCCGGCGCCGCCCCCGTCCACCACCGCCGGCGCCGCCTTGCTCCGGCCGGTGAGCCCCGGCCTCTTCCCCGAGCTCCGGTCGTCCCTCTCCTCTCCGGCAATTCGAGCTACAGTGTTTCCGGCGAACATCGAAGAACGCGCCAGATCTGGATCTGGGTCATCTCGGTTGACTTTTATCCCCTAACCCTAATTTTTTTGTGCCTACTTTGACCTGCCATAACTTTGCATCCGTAGCTCCGATTTGGGCATATAATATATCAAAATGTTTGTCTCGACGAGTACATCATTTAATTCCATTGCATCATTTTCATTTGAGTTCATCTGGATGCCCAAAATGCTGTTAGAAGGAGGCTTCGTGAGTTAATTGTCAGATCTGCTGGTTCATCTTAGACTTTTGTCATTTTTGCCATGATTATTGTGTGCATGCTATGCCTGTGAGTCCTTCATATGTTTTGTTAAGCATTTTGTCTTCTTTCCAGAGGTGCAACCCATGCATTTTTAGGATGTGTGTGGTGACTTGTGCAAGCTTGCAAAGTGAGGCACCCGGTAAATCTGTTTTAAGGAACTTAGTTGTTTTCACTAAGTCTGGGATATTTTAGTTCATGATGCCATATGTTCAGCTTGTTTACTAGTGATCCGTGCCTCTTTTGAGGATGATCAGTAAAGGAGTTTTGTTAATCATGTTATGCTCTATCCATCCATGTCTTTGGTTGCAATTATGGAGTACCCTAGATCGAGCCAATCGAGCTCTACTTTTTCTTCATGGTGAATCTGGGCAGATCGTCAACTCGTTTGCGATTTTGCCGATGTTATTGTAGTTGATCCGTGCATGCTATGCCATTGTTCTTGCCATGTCTAGCTAGCATTTTGTGCCTTCTTAATGGATGTATGCCTGCCTTGCCATGAGTTGCACCGTGGTGAGTGCATCGAGCTTGCTTACATGCCTTCGTGAGTTATATTTCAGCATGTCTCAGTTTTCACTAAGTCTGAAAACTGACTGTGTTTTTGCTATGTTCGTGTGCCCGTTAGTATATTTTGTGATCCCTTTTGGCCTCAGCTCACTTTGGGACTTTTGTTAAGATTGTTGAGTAGCTCCATTCCATGTTCTTACTTGTCTTAATCAGGTCATGTTTCATGTTGTTTTGCTGCTCCGAAGAGGGCTTCGTGATCTGAAATTTCAGACAAGTGTTAATTTCACCAAGTCTGGAATCTGTTTTGCATTTGCGTTTTTCCCATGCTTGTTTGAACCTCATAATGGATGAATTGGCCGTGGCTCAGTGCTAGTCTTTTGTTAAGCATCTTGTGTGCATACCTGCCATGTATTTTGTTGTCATGTTTGGTGGCTGTAGCATGTTCTTTTCGTTGCATCTAGATGCCTACTTGCTGTAAATCGCAGAGCGGTGTCATATCTTTAAACGCTTGCCATTTCCAAACCGTAGCTCCGATTCCGATGATCTTTATATCGTTTTCAAGCGATTTCATACCCTCTATCCAGTGGCACACTTGGTTTTCCAAGTTGGGGCCAGGTTCATGCATTTTCTGTCATATCTTGCATTTTGCATCCCGCATCGCATCTCGCATAGCATATCATCATTTCATCATATTGCTTGGTCTTGCACGTGGTTGATTGTATCCTTATTGCTTGTTTGTCTTGTTGGGTAGAGCCGGGAGATGAGTTTGCTACCGAGGAGCCCGTTGAGTTTGCTTGTGAGGATCCAGTCAACTCTGACAACTGTGCAGGCAAGATGATCATACCCTCGAAATCACTACTATCTTTGCTATGCTAGTTTGCTCGCTCTTGCTATGCCAATGCTACGATGCCTACCTTTTGCTTGTCAGCCTCCTAATTGCCATGTCAAACCTCTAACCCACCTTGTCCTACAAACCGTCTATTGGCTATGTTACCGCTTTGCTCAGCCCCTCTTATAACGTTGCTAGTTGCAGGTGAAGATTGGAGGCCGTTCCTTGTTGGAACATCATTTATTTACTTGTTGGGATATCATTATATTGCTGTGTTATCTTAATGCATCTATATACTTGGTAAAGGGTGGACGGCTCGGCCTCTCGCCTAGTGTTTTGTTCCACTCTTGCCGCCTAGTTTCCGTCATATCGGTGTTATGTTCCCGGATCTTGCGTTCCTTACGCGGTTGGGTTATAATGGGAACCCTTTGATATTTCGCCTTGATTAAAGCTTTTCTAGCAATGCCCAACATTGGTCTTACCATTTGCCACCTAGCCTTTTCTTTCCCTTGGGTTCTGCAGACTCAAGGGTCATCTTATTTTAACCTCCCCGGGCCAGTGCTCCTCTGAGTGTTGGTCCACCTGTCAGCTACCGGTGGCCACCAGGGGCAACTCTGGGCTGGCCTACCTGTACCTAGGACAATCTGAGTGTGCCCTGAGAAAGAGATATGTGCAGCTCCTATCGGGATTTGTCGGCACATTCGGGCGGTGTTGCTGGTCTTGTTTTAACCTGTCGAATTGTCTTGTTGTACCGGGTTACCGAGCCTGATCGGTGTGTCTCGGGTGGAGGTCTATTCCTTCGTTGACCGTGAGAGCTTGTCATGGGCTAAGTTGGGACTCCCCTGCAGGGATTGAACTTTCGAAAGTCGTGCCCGCGGTTATGGGCAGAAGGGAATTTGTTAATGTCCGGTTGTAGACAACTCGAACCTTAATTAATTAAAATGAATCAACTGAGTGTGTTACCGTGATGGCCTCTTCTCGGCGGAGTCCGGGAAGTGGACACGGTGTTGGAGTTATGCTTGCGCAGGTTGTTCCTCTAGATTCTCGCTCGTGCTTTGCCTCCTCTCCTCGCTCTCTTTTGCGGATAAGTTAGCCACCATATATGCTAGTCGCTTGCTGCAGCTCCACATATATTTGCATCATCCATTCCTATAAGCTTAAATAGTTTTGATCGCGAGGGTGCGAGATTGCTGAGTCCCTGTGGCTCACAGATACTATAATTCCAGATGCAGGTCCAGGTGTTTTCGCTCCAGGTGACGAGTACGAGCTCAAGTGGGAGTTCGACGAGGACTCTCAGCGTTATTATGTTTCCTTTCCCGATGATCAGTAGTGGTGCATAGTTGGGGTTCGATTCAGGGCCTTGTCGCATGTTGGGTTTTCTTCTATTTTTGGCGCCGTAGTCGGGCCATGAGTGTTTGTATGATGGATGTTATTTATGTACTTTAATGTGACGTGGCGAGTGTAAGCCAACTATGTATCTCCCCTTTAATTATATTATACATGGGATGTTGTAATGATTGCCTGACTTGTGACATTGCTTTCAATGCGGTTATGCCTCTAAGTCGTGCCTCGACACGTGGGAGCTATAGCCGCATCGAGGGTGTTACAAGTTGGTAATCAGAGCCTTCCCCGACCTTAGGAGCCCCATTGCTTGATCATTTTTAGCAGCCGAGTTGTGTCTAGAAAAATGTTTTGAGTCTTTAGGAATTATATATCGGAGAGCTTAGGAATTCTTTTTACTTCCCAGCCTCCTCATCACTCTGGTAAGGCATCCTGACGTAGAGTTTTGACTCTTCTCTTCTCAAATTTCACTAAAAAAAATTTAGGATCACGCGAGTATCTTGGATTTGTTCCGATGGCTTATGATGAGAATACTGTCTTGGTGCCTCCTGTCAGGGGTTTAGTGGAAGTGTCCCGGGGAGTTGAGCTCTGAGGTGTTGTCATCATAATTTTATCGTGGCAATTCTGGAATACTTGAGATATGTTCGCCGACATCGAAATCTCTTTTATGCAGTTCGTTGGTGAGATAACCTCGACGCCACCCAGTACTGGGGCGGGAGTTCGGGAGTATCGCCATAACTTGTATAACGGATGCTTTTCGAAGGTTGAGGTAGATGGTTTCCAAAGTTTTTCTTGGTTATGTGTTGAAGGATGGATACAGCTGGATGTAGGATTTGCTAGTTTGGGTGAGATATTATGCTTCCCCTGTATCCCCAACACCTGATTGCATAACCGGAAAAGTTCGGGAGTTTCATAGGTGGGAATTCTAGTAGCTCTAGTTCTTCTTCCACGGATATTGGTTTGAGATTGGGATTTCTTACCGATTATTCGTTCTTGATCCGTACCTTGTTGATTTATTTTTTCTACCTTAATTCTACGTGGCTTCTCAATTTATGGATATGTGACCATTTGAAGAGGAATGCATTCGTTCATTTTGTTCGGATGTGAAGACTTTATGTTGCAATTTTCATTCCGTTGGTTTCAGCTTCATTTATCTGTCTATGTGCTAACGGTGGTCAACCTCTTCAGGATGGCTCCCTCTAAGAGCACCAGTCAGAACCAGAATCAAGATCCGCCACCGCCTCCACCCCCTCCAGAGGCATGGCAAGCTGTGATGGCCGCAACCAATGCAAACACTCAGCTGATCATGCAAATTCTCCAAGAGTGCAATCAAGGCAGTCAAGGGAATCAAGGCAGCAATCAGAGTCACTTTGCTACACTCAACCAGTTCCTTGCTAATGGGCCAAAGACTTTCAGCAATTGTGTTGAGGCAACCGATGCTGACGATTGGCTTGTGGATCTGTGTAAGCATTTCGAGTGCAGTAACGTCAGGCCTGAGGACTTTGTCAAGTTCGCTTCCTTCCAACTCAAAGATCAGGCAGCAAAATGGTTCCAGCAGTACAAGGATTCCAGAGGTGGACGTGTTATCACTTGGGATGATTTCCGTCGAGATTTCCGAGCTCATCATATTCCGCAGAGCGTGGTTGAAAGCAAGCGTGAGGAATTCCGCAATCTGAAGCAAGGCTCTTTGTCTGTCTATGACTACAACAAATTGTTCTAGAAGCTCACCCGCTTTGCCAAGCAGGACGTGCCTGATGAGAAGAGCATGATATATCAGTTCAGGGATGGTCTCAGAGAAGATATCCAGCTCGCTCTTGTTCTCTTCGAGCCCTTGAGATACGATGAGTTCTACAACATGGCACTGAAGCAAGAGGCTGCTCAGTTGAGGTGTGATGCTTCCAGGAAGCGAGTCAGAGATGTTACTCCTTCTTCCTCTACTCAAGTGGCCAAGCAGCAGAAGTTTTGGCTTCCTCCTCCTCCGTTCCGTCAGCCGTATCAGCAGAAGAGCAAAGGTGGCAGTGGTTCTTCCCACCCACCCAACCCAGGCTTTCAGAACAAGACTTCGTCTCAAGCTCCAAGATCGAGTGCTCCGTATCACCGTCCGCTTTCAGAGGTCACGTGCAACAAGTGCCAACAGAAGGGTCACTATGCCAACAAGTGTTTCAACCAGAGGCGTCTTCCTCCTCCTCCTCCCATCAGATCGGCAAGTACAGCTGTGGTCAAGCATAACCCCAAGCATGCCAAGGTCAATTTAGTGAATGCAGCTCAGGCAGAGGACTCGTCAGATGTGATCATGGGTAACATTCCTGTTAATGATATTCCTGCAAAAGTTCTTTTTGACACGGGTGCATCGCATTGCTTCATCTCGAGACCGTTTACAAATAGGCATGAATTGGTTTCACAAGTTTTGCCTAGTCCTTCAGCAGTTGTCTCTCCCGGCAAGCGCATGCAGGCTAACTCCATCGTTCCGGATGTTTCTATCACTTTGGGTGACTACAAGTTTCTATCTTCTCCAACGGTTCTTGGTGACTCGGATATTGATCTTATTCTCGGAATGGATTGGCTTTCTAAGCACAAGGCACATCTTGATTGTGCTGCCAGGCAGATTCAATTGACTCATTCGTCTGAGGATGTATTTGTCTTTGCCGCTCGGGATAATACTATTCGTCTGTTTTCTCTCAATGAGAAGGGTGAATTGGATGCCATCTCTCAAATTCCAGTCGTTTGCGAATATCAAGACGTCTTTCCAGAAGAGCTCCCAGGAATGCCTCCGCACTGGCCAGTTGAATTCATTATTGAACTTGAGCCTGGCACGGAACCTATGTGCAAACGTCCTTACAAGCTCGGACCTGAAGAGTTGAAGGAGCTGAAGAAGCAACTCGATGAGCAAGAAAGAATGGGTCTCATCCGGCCTATTACTTCTCCGTGGGGTTGTGGTGTTCTTTTTGTGAAGAAGGATGGAACGGACAGACTTTGTGTTGATTACCGTCCAGTGAACAAGAAGACCATCAAGAACAAATACCCACTTCCCAACATCAATGAGCTGTTCGAACAACTCAAAGGTGCCCATGTATTCTCCAAGCTTGATCTCCGTATGGGTTATCACCAGATTCGCATTCGTGAAGAAGATATTCCCAAGACAGCATTCAGAACAAGCTTTGGTTCATATGAATACACTGTCATGTCTTTTGGCCTCGCCAACGCTCCTCCGACGTTCTCTCGCATGATGAACTTCATCTTCAACGCCTACACCAATGACTTCGTTTTGGTCTATCTCGATGACATTCTTGTTTTCTCGAAGAAGGAAGATCATGCCAAGCACTTGCGTTTGGTTCTCGATAAACTCAGGGAACATCAGTTCTATGCCAAGTTCTCCAAGTGTGAATTTTGGCTCGATGAGGTTCTTTATCTTGGTCATATCATCTCTGCTAAGGGCATTTCCGTGAATCCCGAGAAGGTATCCGCAATTGTGAATTGGGAACCTCCTCAGAACGTGAAACAACTCTGCAGTTTTCTCGGTCTGGCAAGCTATTGCCGAAGATTCGTTGAAAACTTTTCCAAGATCGCGAAGCCTCTCTCTAATCTTCTCCAGAAGCACGTCAAGTACGTTTGGTCTCCGGAGTGTGATATTGCTTTCAACACTTTGAAACAGAAGTTGATCACTGCTCCAGTTCTGACTCCGCCTGATGAATCCAAGCCGTACGAGGTCTTTTGTGATGCCTGTCTTGGCGCAGTTTTGATGCAAGAGAAGAAAGTTGTTGCTTATACATCTCGCCAGTTGAAGCCTAATGAGAAGAACTACCCCACTCATGATCTTGAGTTGGCGGCAGTTGTGCATACTCTTTTGACTTGGAGACATCTTCTACTGGGAAGAAAAGTGGACATTTTCACTGATCACAAGAGTCTCAAGTACATCTTCACTCAGCCTAATCTCAACCTAAGGCAAACTCGATGGGTCGAAATGATTCAAGAATATAATCTGAGTATTGAGTATACTCCAGGCAAGGCCAATGTGATTGCTGACGCTTTGAGCAGAAAGGCCTACTGCAACAGTCTGATTCTCAAGCCTTATCAACCCGAGCTTTGTGAAGCTTTCCGCAAACTTAATCTACAAGTTGTTCCTCAAGGTTTCCTCGCCAACCTTCAAGTCTCTCCTACCTTAGAAGACCAGATTCGCCAAGATCAGCTTCTTGATGCTATGGTGAAAAAGGTGAAGTTTGGGATTGCCAAGAGTCAGTCCAAGTACAAGTGCTACTGCCTTGATGACAAGGACACTCTCTTCTTCGAGGATCGTATTGTTGTGCCAAAAGGTGAACTTCGTAAAGTGATCATGAACGAGGCTCACAATTCTCTCCTCTCCATCCACCCTGGGAGCATGAAGATGTATCAGGACCTTAAGCAAGGTTATTGGTGGACTCGAATGAAGCGCGAGATCGCTCAATTCGTGAATGAATGTGATGTCTGCAGAAGAGTGAAGGTAGAACACCAAAGGCCAGCAGGTCTCCTCGAACCTCTTGCCATTCCAGAATGGAAGTTTGACCACATTGAAATGGACTTCGTGACTGGGTTTCCAAAGTCCAAGCGTGGCAATGATGCCATATTTGTTGTCATCGACAAACTCACCAAAGTGGCTCATTTTCTGCCTATCAAAGAGTCGACCACTGCAGCTCAATTGGCGGAACTCTATACCTCTCGCATTGTCTCTCTGCACGGTATTCCTCAAGTGATATCTTCAGACCGTGGCAGCATCTTTACCTCGAAGTTTTGGGATTCTTTTCAGAAGGCAATGGGCACCAACATCCGCTTCAATACTGCTTTCCATCCTCAAACAAGCGGTCAAGTCAAGCGTGTCAACCAGATTCTTGAAGATATGCTCAGGGCTTGTGTGATCTCCTTCGGCATGAAGTGGGAGGATTGTCTTCCTTATGCTGAATTCTCCTATAACAACAGTTTTCAAGCAAGTTCGGGCAAGGCCCCTTTTGAAATTCTGTATGGCAGGAAGTGCCGTACCCCTCTCAACTGGTCTGAAACCGGTGAACGTCAGCTGCTGGGTAATGACTTAATCACAGAAGCAGAAGAAATGTGCAAAGTCATTCGTGATAACCTCAAAGCAGCCCAATCCCGCCAGAAGAGCTACTATGATAGTAAGCACCGTGATTTGGCTTTCGAGATCGGAGATCATGTTTACCTCCGTGTCTCTCCTATGAAAGGTACTCGTCGCTTCGGTATCAAAGGGAAGCTTGCCCCTAGATACATGGGACCTTTCAAGATTGTCAGCAAAAGAGGCGACCTCGCCTATCAACTCGAGCTTCCTTCAACCTTTGCAAATGTTCATGACGTGTTCCATGTCTCTCAGCTTCGAAAGTGCTTCAAGACTCCTGACCGCACCGTCAACTTCGAGGACATTGAGCTCCAAGAAGATCTCTCCTATCAGGAGCACCCGGTTGCTATTCTTGAAGAGACTGAACGCAAGACTGGCAACAAGTCAATCAAATTTCTCAAAGTCAAGTGGTCACACCATTCCGACCGTGAAGATACCTGGGAACGCGAGGATCACCTCCGTTCTGAGTACCCGGAGTTCTTTCAGACCTAGATCTCGGGACGAGATCTTTTTGTAGTGGTGGAGTGTTGTAACACATCGGATGTAACTTTCCCAATTTGTACTCCAACTCTTGCCGTTTCCGGCATTAAGTTATATTTATTTCTCGGGTTTGGGTCTTTGTCTCCGTGTGTTGTTTTCATTTTCATGCATCTCATATCATGTCATCATGTGCATTGCATTTGCATACGTGTTCATCTCATGCATTCAAGCTTTTTCCCCGTTGTCCGTTTTGCATTCCGGCGCTTCGTTCTCCTCCGGTGGCCATTTGTAGCTTTCTTTCGTGTGTGGGGATTAAACATTTCCGGATTGGACCGAGACTTGCCAAGCGGCCTTGGTTTACTACCGGTAGACCGCCTGTCAAGTTTCGTATCATTTGGACTTCGTTTGATACTCCAACGGTTAACCGAGGGACCGAAAAGGCCTCGTGTGTGTTGCAGCCCAACACCCCTCCAATTTGGCCCAAAACCCACCAAACTCTGCTCTATGTCCTAGAGCGTTCGATCACGATCGCGTGGCCGAAAACCGCACCTCATTTAGACTCTCCTAGCTCCACTTATGCCTATATATAGCCCCTCCATTCTCGGATCATCTCTTCACACGAAACCCTAGGAAAAAAAACAGATCTCCGCGCCGAGCCGGACACGTCCGACCCAGACGGACAAAAATTCGCCACCCGCCGCTGCCACGTCAGCGCCGCGGGACCGCTTCGCCGCCGACGCCCGAGGCCCGCTAGGCCCACGGGAAGCCCCCGCGAGCCCATCTCCGCGCCCGCCGCCGCCTGTCTTCTCCCCCGCGCCCGACCACCGCCCGCGGCCATCATCGCCGGCCGGCGACCACCGCACCTCGCCGGCGCGCGAGCCGCGCCCCGCCGCCGCCTGTCTCGCCGTGGGTCGCCGCCCGAGCCGGCGCCGCCCCCGTCCACCACCGCCGGCGCCGCCTTGCTCCGGCCGGTGAGCCCGGGCCTCTTCCCCGAGCTGCGGTCGTCCCTCTCCTCTCCGGCTATTCGAGCTACAGTGTTTCCGGCGAACATCGAAGAACGCGCCAGATCTGGATCTGGGTCATCTCGGTTGACTTTTATCCCCTAACCCTAATTTTTTTGTGCCTACTTTGACATGCCGTAACTTTGCATCCGTAGCTCTGATTTGGGCATATAATATATCAAAATGTTTGTCTCGACGAGTACATCATTTAATTCCATTGCATCATTTTCATTTGAGTTCATCTGGATGCCCAAAATGCTGTTAGAAGGAGGCTTCGTGAGTTAATTGTCAGATCTGCTGGTTCATCTTAGACTTTTGTCATTTTTGCCATGATTATTATGTGCATGCTATGCCTGTGAGTCCTTCATATGTTTTGTTAAGCATTTTGTCTTCTTTCCAGAGGTGCAACCCATGCATTTTTAGGATGTGTGTGGTGACTTGTGCAATCTTGCAAAGTGAGGCACCCGGTAAATCTGTTTTCAGGGAATTAGTTGTTTTCACTAAGTCTGGGATATTTTAGTTCATGATGCCATATGTTCAGCTTGTTTACTAGTGATCCGTGCCTCTTTTGAGGATGATCAGTAAAGGAGTTTTGTTAATCATGTTATGCTCTATCCATCCATGTCTTTGGTTGCAATTATGGAGTAACCTATCTCGAGCCAATCGAGCTCTACTTTTTCTTCGTGGTGAATCTGGGCAGATCGTCAACTCGTTTGCGATTTTGCCGATGTTATTGTAGTTGATCCGTGCATGCTATGCCATTGTTCTTGCCATGTCTAGCTAGCATTTTGTGCCTTCTTAATGGATGTATGCCTGCCTTGCCATGAGTTGCACCGTGGTGATTGCATCGAGCTTGTTTACATGCCTTCATGAGTTATATTTCAGCATGTCTCAGTTTTCACTGTCTGAAAACTGACTGTGTTTTTGCTATGTTCGTGTGCCCGTTAGTATATTTTGTGATCCCTTTTGGCCTCAACTCACTTTGGGACTTTTGTTAAGATTTTTGAGTAGCTCCATTCCATGTTCTTACTTGTCTTAATCAGGTCATGTTTCATGTTGTTTTGCTGCTCCGAAGAGGGCTTCGTGATCTGAAATTTCAGACAAGTGTTAATTTCACCAAGTCTGGAATCTGTTTTGCATTTGCGTTTTTCCCATGCTTGTTTGAACCTCATAATGGATGAATTGGCCGTGGCTCAGTGCTAGTCTTTTGTTAAGCATCTTGTGTGCGTCCCTGCCATGTATTTTGTTGTCATGTTTGGTGGCTGTAGCGTGTTCTTTTCGTTGCATCTAGATGCCTACTTGCTGTAAATCGCAGAGCAGTGTCATATCTTTAAACGCTTGCCATTTCCAAACCGTAGCTCCGATTCCGATGATCTTTATATCATTTTCAAGCGATTTCATCCCCTCTATCCAGTGGCACACTTGGTTTTCCAAGTTGGGGCCAGGTTCATGCATTTCCTGTCATATCTTGCATTTTGCATCCCGCATCGCATCCCGCATAGCATATCATCATTTCATCATATTGCTTGGTCTTGCACGTGGTTGATTGTATCCTTATTGCTTGTTTGTCTTGTTGGGTAGAGCCGGGAGACGAGTTCGCTACCGAGGAGCCCGTTGAGTTTGCTTGTGAGGATCCAGTCAACTCTGACAACTGTGCAGGCAAGATGATCATACCCTCGAAATCACTACTATCTTTGCTATGCTAGTTTGCTCGCTCTTGCTATGCCAATGCTACGATGCCTACCTTTTGCTTGTCAGCCTTCCAATTGCCATGTCAAACCTCTAACCCACCTTGTCCTAGCAAACCGTCTATTGGCTATGTTACCGCTTTGCTCAGCCCCTCTTATAACGTTGCTAGTTGCAGGTGAAGATTGGAGGCCGTTCCTTGTTGGAACATCATTTATTTACTTGTTGGGATATCATTATATTGTTGTGTTATCTTAATGCATCTATATACTTGGTAAAGGGTGGACGGCTCGGCCTCTCGCCTAGTGTTTTGTTCCACTCTTGCCGCCTAGTTTCCGTCATATCGGTGTTATGTTCCCGGATTTTGCGTTCCTTACGCGGTTGGGTTATAATGGGAACCCCTTGATATTTCGCCTTGATTAAAGCTTTTCTAGCAATGCCCAACATTGGTCTTACCATTTGCCACCTAGCCTTTTCTTTCCCTTGGGTTCTGCAGACTCAAGGGTCATCTTATTTTAACCTCCCCGGGCCAGTGCTCCTCTGAGTGTTGGTCCACCTGTCAGCTACCGGTGGCCACCAGGGGCAACTCTGGGCTGGCCTACCTGTACCTAGGACAATCTGAGTGTGCCCTGAGAAAGAGATATGTGCAGCTCCTATCGGGATTTGTCGGCACATTCGGGCGGTGTTGCTGGTCTTGTTTTAACCTGTCGAATTGTCTTGTTGTACCGGGTTACCGAGCCTGATCGGTGTGTCTCGGGTGCAGGTCTATTCCTTCGTTGACCGTGAGAGCTTGTCATGGGCTAAGTTGGGACTCCCCTGCAGGGATTGAACTTTCGAAAGTCGTGCCCGCGGTTATGGGCAGAAGGGAATTTGTTAATGTCCGGTTGTAGACAACTCGAACCTTAATTAATTAAAATGAATCAACTGAGTGTGTTACCGTGATGGCCTCTTCTCGGCGGAGTCCGGGAAGTGGACACGGTGTTGGAGTTATGCTTGCGCAGGTTGTTCCTCTAGATTCTCGCTCGTGCTTTGCCTCCTCTCCTCGCTCTCTTTTGCGGATAAGTTAGCCACCATATATGCTAGTCGCTTGCTGCAGCTCCACATATATTTGCCTCATCCATTCCTATAAGCTTAAATAGTTTTGATCGCGAGGGTGCGAGATTGCTGAGTCCCTGTGGCTCACAGATACTATAATTCCAGATGCAGGTCCAGGTGTTTTCGCTCCAGGTGACGAGTACGAGCTCAAGTGGGAGTTCGACGAGGACTCTCGGCGTTATTATGTTTCCTTTCCCGATGATCAGTAGTGGTGCATAGTTGGGGTTTGATTCAGGGCCTTGTCGCATGTTGGGTTTTCTTCTATTTTTGGCGCCGTAGTCGGGCCATGAGTGTTTGTATGATGGATGTTATTTATGTACTTTAATGTGACGTGGCGAGTGTAAGCCAACTATGTATCTCCCCTTTAATTATATTATACATGGGATGTTGTAATGATTTCCTGACTTGCGACATTGCTTTCAATGCAGTTATGCCTCTAAGTCGTGCCTCGACACGTGGGAGCTATAGCCGCATCGAGGGCGTTACATCCATGATGGGACAGCTGAAGTTCTTCCTCGGTCTCCAAATACGACAGCAACGGCATCTTCATATCTCAAGAGAAGTATCTCAAAGATTGTCTGAAGAAGTTCGGTATGCAAGACTGCAAAGGCTTCACGACGCCAATGCCAGCCAAGCATCATCTGGGTCCTGACGAAAATGGTAAAGGGTTCGACCAAAAGGTATACCGCTCCATGATTGGTTCTTTGCTTTATTTATGTGCATCTACGCCAGATATTATGCTTAGTGTTTGCATGTGTGCTCGATTCCAAGCGGCACCAAAGGAGTCGCATCACTTAGCCGTGAAGCGAATTCTTCGATATTTGGCTCACACCCCAACTCTAGGATTATGGTATCCAAAGGGCTCAGAGTTTGATCTGGTTGGATTCTCGGATGCTGATTATGCTGGTGACAAAGTAGATCGCAAATCTACATCAGGCACATGTCACTTTCTGGGACGATCACTTGTATGTTGGTCTTCAAAGAAGCAGAACTGTGTATCTCTCTCCACTGCTGAATCTGAATACATTGCTGCTGGATCTTGCTGCGCTCAGCTTCTGTGGATGAAGCAAACACTCAAGGACAATGGCATTCATCTGAAGCAAGTGCCACTCTACTGCGACAACGAAAGCGCCATCAAGATTGCCAACAACCCAGTTCAGCACTCGAAGACAAAGCACATTGAGATTCGTCATCACTTTCTCAGAGATCATGTTGTGAAGGAAGATATTGATATCATACACGTCAACACTGAAGAGCAATTGGCAGATATCTTCACCAAGCCCTTGGATGAGAAGAGATTTTGCAAGTTATGGTGTGAGCTAAATATCCTAGAATCCTCAAATGTCCTGTGATCAGGCACACATCCTAACACTTATGCATATTGATGACTTAGATGTGCAACACACGAAGTAAAGTATATCTTCAATCAATGAAGACATACATTCTAAGTGTGAATACATTAATGTGGAATTTGACTTCGGAGCGCCACGATAATTGTGCGCCGTATCTGGGTCTAATACTTCCTATACGGTGGGTAACGCCACCACCAAATGTTCTGTTTGAAGTGTTTCACTCATGGCGTTACATTTGCTATGTCTTCACATTTGGTTTGGCTTCAATCTCAACATATCTTCATGATTATCTTCACTATGTTGATTATATATATATACTAGTGTTCTGTCCTCTACAGCATTCACTTATAGCTATGTCTTCTTGTTGAATCTTTTGAACTAAGTGAATGTGATCGGACCCTAACCTCTCTATGCTTTCTATCTCAAACTCTATCTCTCCAAATCATATGCATTCTATTGAAACTGTCGAATGTCTTCTCTGCGTCCTTGTCAGCAGAAGATACAGAGACAACCATTAAGTCCGTTTTCAATGCTCATTCCTCCACCTGAAACCCGGAGAAGTGGGAACGACCACCCGACAATCCAGGCATGCGTGGGACGTGGAACAAACCCCAATATGCTGCATGATGGCCATGTGTTCCTCAGATGTGAATCGCCAGGGGCACCTGTGTAATAACGCAGTGCCGCCCCTGTACCTATAAATACACACCTCACAGCAGTCATTATCTCTTCTTCCACTCTCACACGAACCCTAGCGCCACCGCTAGCCCTCGACGACGCCGGCAACGAAGCGCTTCGCTGCCGCAACCTCTCCGACGCCGTCTTCACGCCGACCGCGGACATCCCCTTCTCCGCTGTCGCTATACGTGTCCTCCGTCGCCAAGTTAGGGCACGGACGATCGAACTGCTCGGCCTCCTCTTCCACTCCGTCTAGCAGTTCTTCATGTGGTAAATAAAACCTCCTTTTTATGGCCTCTTTGATCCTATAGCTTTATCACTTTCTACCACAAGCAGTTTGTATTCACACAAGTTGGATCTCTTTCATACTGTATCTCATAACATGCCTAGTATATTCACTTATGCTTCACAAAGTAGTTAGATTCCTCACTTGTACTGATCCGTAGATTCGTACAAATCTGGAACCAACTCCTTATCTATGAGTGAATGTCTTCGCACGATGAGGTCAATGTCTTCTAAACTGATTTATCTTCAAAATCTTCTGAGAATGCATATGACCTCTTCCCCTACCCTCGCCCCTTAATGCTGTCACAGGTACATGTCCGTGGGAGAATCCCTTGGTTCTCATAGTCTGCATTCATTTGCAGAATTCTTACAGCATCACATAAATTCTCCCGAAGCCAGTTCCTGTTTGTCCAGCAAGCGAAAACCTTTGAAGCCTCTGAACGTATTGAAGCCTTTCAGATTAAGGTTCATGGCTTCAGAAAAATCAGCAAGGAAGGGTGGCAGGAAGCGTCGAGGAGAAATATCAAGAGATCTGCCCGATGACCTCTGAGAGCTGTACAAGACAGATCCTGAAGAGGATTACAATCAGCGCAAGACGCGAATCCAATGGATTCGACGCTATTGGGCAGAACAGTGGTTCAAGTACAGATTTGTGACCAAGGAATATGCTGAAAATAATGCCATCAAGCAACCATGGGGAGACATCCTCTACAAAAATCTTCAACCCAGGACCAGAGATGAAGCCATTAAACAAGGATTCTATCCCTACATGGTCCGTGGACCGTAGCCTGCGGATGCTGACCCATCGTCCCTGCTATGGTATCGTGACGACAATCTGTTTAAGCGCAACTTCTAGTTTGCCCAGAACTCAGCGAAGCAGAACAAGAAGACTTTGGGTTTAGATTTCAACCCTGGTCCCTCTGCTCCCCGTGCCGATGGAACTCGCGAAGCTGAACCCAATCTTCTTGGGCCCTTCTACAATCTTGAAGGCCTCATCACTCACATCGTGGTTCAAGGGATAGCCGTGAATGAGCCTGCAGATGACGCTGAATCAGATGAAGCGCCTGCAGCGCCGAAGCCAAAGAAGCTGAAGCAGCCAAAAGCTTCAAAGCCGGCCTCTACACCAAAAATCTCACAGGCGAAGCCACTGGCAACTTCACCTCCTGAAGACAGTGTGCAGTCTAAAGATTTGTCACGCATCTCCAAGCCCTAGAAGGTCAAGATGCCTCTGCCACACACCGGCCAAGAGCTAATAGCTGCTGCCATTCTGCGCAATGATGCCATTGATCTGTCAAGTGATGAAGATCTTGCAGATGACGCTCTTGAGCAACTCATCAAGAGCAAAGAAGAAGCAGAAATCTTCAATGATCTGCCTCTCTTTGACGTGACAATCATCCACAACTTCATTTATGAGTGGTTTGACACGCCAAACATCAGCTTCGAAGATCTGCAGCTACCCATTGGCCTCAGTGTAGCCTTCCATAGCGCCATTGCTTCAAAGTTAGCTATCGCCCAGCGCATTGTTAAACTGAAGCAGAAGATTGACTTTGAGAAATCTCAGTTCAAGAAGCATATGGCCAAGCTCAGCGTGCAAGAGGTGAAGAACTTCAAGATTATGCTGCACGAGCTCAAGGAAGCCTTTCTCAAGAAACGTGCAGAAGCTCAGGGTTCTTGTGAGCGCATGAAGGTTCTGGCTGACAAATGTGTGCATGCCTACAATGAGGCTAAGAAGCGCAAGGCCCTTGGGCGTCCTGGCATCGACCCAAGGATGGCTGCAAAGAAGAAGAAGAAGAAGCCCGCTACGGCTGAACCCGACGCACCAAGGCAGGAAGCAGATCCCATTGTCTTCCCAACTAGAATGACTGGCTCGAAGCCAAAAGCCCGGTCAACTGCTTCAGAGCTGAAGAAGACAAGGACTGCTGAGGCTGAAGCTAGGAAGAGGAAACATCCTGAAGCCTCTCCTACTGCCCCCTCCAAGAAGAAGAGGAAGATCAAGAAAGAACGGGCTGCTCCCATAGAGCCTTTGATTGTTGAACCCATTTCCATGGTTCGTCCTGACGCTGAACGCCAACTGACAATCCATGAGCCTGCTTTCACAGAGGCTCATGAAGCTAAAGACTTTCCAGCAGCTGATCCCATCCCTGCTGAAGACATTGGTCACCATGACCATGTTGAAGATGATGCAGTCCTTCCTCAGCCCGAGCACAGCGAACTCATCAGCATTGGTCGTCCTCTGACGCCAATTGCTCAGGATGCTTCATGGGCTGATCGCCAACAAGAGGAAGAAGACTTTGAGGCCCAGCCAAATCCAACTACACAGGCGTCGCCTGCGTTGCACAGGCTTCGCAAAGGACCAAGGCCTCCAGTCTCTGCGTCTGAAGCTGAAACTGATGAAGACATTCCGGCTGCATCAGCCTATGAAGAAGTCCCACCAGCTGCTACTCCCCTGTCCCACCAAGAAGCGGTTCTCGGGGAGAACGTGATTGTGACCGACCCTCTAGCTCGTCAAGTGGAGGTTGAAAATCTTGAGGCTGCCACCACCAACACCAATGAAGCCACTGACGCTGTCATGGCTGAAGCTAATGTGGAGCCCTCCCCAACAAAAACACCAGAAGTCAGCGAAGCCACTGATCCCACTGCTTCTGTTCCTGCACCTGCTGCCGGTCCTCAGTTCGACTATCATGTTGAGCACAGGCCTCAGGTACAGAAGCCAATCCCAAGATTGCCCAGGTTCCCAGGTCCTGCATCAGCACCTGGATCCTTCAATATCAATGGCTTCAGAGCAGACAACACATTCTTCAATAGCTCCAGGAACCCCTACTCAAGGGAAAGAATATCATCTGATCGGTTCTGGAGCTATCCGCAGCGAAGCTATTACTCCTGCATTCTTTACAATCAAGGTCGCATCTTCCCACACAAGCGTCTTGACATTGAAGCAATAGCTGGTCTGCCCTGTCTGGAAGAAGCTCTGGATTGCTTCAAAGAGGTTGGATTGCTGTCGTTCATCACTGACCAAGAGCATTGGAATGAAGAGTTGCTGCTCCAATTCTATGCCACACTTCACATCCGCGGGTATAACAGAGATCCGAAGACTTGGGTCCTGGAGTGGATGATAGTAAATGTTCATCATGAAGCCAAAGCCTTTGGCATCATTGAGCTCACTGGTCTACCCACTCCCGGCGATCTCTACGAATCTGGCTGTCAACTTCACAGTGAAGCTGTGGAGAGCATCTTTCAGAAGCCTGAACCTAACATAAGTCAGATGCTCAGTATGATGAAGCCATTACCCCAAGATGCTGCATATCCCAAAGAGTTCTTTGTTGAAGACCTAGAGTATCTACCAAGGACTATTTATCACATCATAAGGCGAACTCTCTGGCCATCAAAGGGCACTCTCCACATGCCAAGCTGGAAGGTGCAATGAAGACTTTGGTCTTCTATATTCTTCATGGAAAATGCTTTAATGCACAGGACTTCTTCATTCGCCAACTTGCTGCATCAGGCTCTGATCTGTTTGGCTTGAAGTTCTACGCCCCATGGGTAATGCGGCTGATCAAATTTCACTCCGCTATCTCATATCAGCCATCTGCTCGCAATCATCGGATTTTTCTGCCTGATGTGGATATGTCTATTGAAGCCATCTATCCTGAGCCTGCCAAGGAACCTCTAAGTCTTCAGAATGCAGAGCATCAAAGTTTTTCTCAAAACATTGAAGGAGTTGAAGCAGGCACTTGTGTGTATCCTTTGGATGGCACTACACGTGCACCGCATCCTGCTCTCACTGAAGCCACTGACAGTACAACTGCCCCACGACCCAAGAAGCGCACTCGTGTTCTCAATGACCGAGAGCTTCTTGTGGCTCTTCATCAGAAACAGGATAGGCATCATGACTGGCTGAAGCGTCAAATGCAAAGCCTCTTGGTGGATGTTAATCGCATTCGCCATCTTGCCACCAAGAATGCCTTTGTTGCTCATGAAACCTCTCGACGCACATGGAAAGGGCTGGCGCTGATGTTTTCTGAAGATGATCTTCAAGAGGATGGCTTCTCTGAGCACTTCAAGTTTGACTCCACACCTCCTCGAAGGGCAGTGCTGTGACGAACTCCATCTCTTGAAGACACTGAGTTCTCTTCCTCTGCTGCAACTGTAAATTCCAGAGTGATTGAGGATGACGACGATGCTACTTCACTGCTGCCTCCTTCAGCACGCTTCGACACTGCTCCAAGCTCTTCTGCACCACCGAACACCACCAACGACCCTGCTGCTTCACCTACTCTTCATGGGAACGAGTAGAGGCTCTATGTCTTCAAACCTTTTTGGTCCTTACTGACAAAAGGGGGAGAAGCATATGAGTTTAATAGTCTTCAAGCGGGTCCATATGGGCGGGTGCTTCATACTTTGCTTTGTGTTTACAACTCTCATTTTGATACATTTGGTTCTTTGAGTTGTAACACTTAAACTCGATGGTCGTCTGCTACCTATTTGCCATTTTGTGATGCGATGATAAATTCTGCATGTGCGACGATAGATTCCACACTTAGATCATTTTGCAGACGTCCATTTTCCATTATGCATGTCATTATCTTCACATACGTTCACATGCATAGTGGATTGTCATCATAAGTTGAAGAGGATCTCCACAAGCACAACCTGCCATGTGCATTTGCATTCCAAAAGCAAACTACTTATATGCACATCTTCAGGGGGAGCCCTTGCAACTTATGAAGACAATTCCTTATCCTTTACAATTTCACATATTATATTCCCCGTTGAAAACTTCAACTAGTTTGTCATCAATCACCAAAAAGGGGGAGATTGTAAGTGCATCTAGTGCCACCCCTAGTTGGTTTTGGAGTATTGACGACAAACCTAGTTGAGGGACTAATGTGTTTGTGAGAATTGCAGGATAACACAGGTAGAAGTCCCTCATTGATTCGGTTTTCCTACCAGAGATGACCCCTAAAAATGTATGAAGACATTGAAGTCAAAGGTGGTATATGAAGATATTCACATTGAAGACTATGACAAGAGAAGACATCGCATGAAGCCTATGGAGCTCGAAGACTTAGATCTTTCGTAGTTCTTTTTCTTCTTCTTTGTTGAGTCATAGGAACCACCGTACTGTTAAGTGGGGTCCAAGAGAACCAGTCAGAATGACTGAAGTGATGCTTAAACAAAACCTATGTCTTCGAGTGAAGACTAGGAGAGCGAATCTTGTCCAGAGTCGGCCAAGTCAGCTTTGCTTGTAGCCCAAGTAAAGTTTCCATGTGAGTTTGAAATCTGACCGTTGGAACATGTGTCAGTTCCTTAGTGACCCAGGGTCATTTTGGACAAATCAGGTCGGGTTTCCTAGTGGCTATAAATAGCCCACCCCCTACAACCAAAAACGGTTGGCTGCTTAGAGTTAGTATACGGCTTTTGTCGTTTGAGAGCAACCCACCTCGAAGCCCTTGAGAGAGAATTCCTTGCAAGGATAAAGCCCTAACCACCCAGAGCCAAAGAGAATTAGGCATCACTTAAGTCTTCCTGTCTGTGTGATCTGAAGACTTATTACACTTGAGGACTGTGAATCCTCCAGCCGGTTAGGCGTCGCGTTCTGAGCATCCAAGAGACATTGTGGATTGCCGGTGAACGAAGTCTGTGAAGGTTTGGAAGTCTACCTTGAAGACTTACCAGAGTGATTCGGCGAGGTCTGTGTGACCTTAGCTCAAGGGGAATACGGTGAGGACTGGGTGTCCTGAGCTGCGTGTTCAGGACTGGGTGTCCGGGACTGTGTGTCCTTTGGTTTAAATACCTAGCCGCCCTAACCAGATGTACAGTTGTCACAGCAACTGGAACTGGTCCAACAAATCATTGTCTTCAATGAGTCACTGGTTTCATCCTTCCCTTCCCTCTACTTACTATTACTCCTTGTGAAGTCATTGTATGATTGCACTATCTTTTGTCTTCACTGAGTGACTGCGTGTTCTGTTTGGCTTCATAATATCTTCCTACCTGATCCTTACTATATTGCTGCTATTATTCATTGTGTTCTCACTCCATTGAATACTTGACTATGGTTTGCCTAGTGTAGTCTACCTTCCGCTGCATGGTAATAGGTTTATTTCTAGCGTTTTTCTTCAAAACTTCCACGTTTTGAAGACTTTCATAAAAATCGCCTATTCACCCCCCTCTAGTCGATATAACGCACTTTCAGTACTTCTAGTAGAAAAGAAGGATGGATCATTAAGGATGGTTGTTGATTATCATGGATTAAATGAAGTAACGATCAAGAACAAGTACCCACTGCCGATGATCAATGATTTGTTTGATCAGCTGCAAGGAGCTAAGGTGTTTTCCAAGATCGATCTGCGATCAGGTTATCACCAGTTGAAGATTCGAGAGCAAGACATATCCAAGATAGCTTTTACCACAAGGTATGGGCTATATGAGTATACCATTATGTCATTTGGCCTGACTAACGCACCTGCCTACTTTATGAACATGATGAACAAGGTGTTTATGGAGTTTTTGGATAAGTTCGTCGTTGTGTTCATTGATGATATTTTGGTTTACTCGAAGAATGAAGAAGAACATAAAGAACACTTGCGTTTGGTACTTCGCAAGCTCAGGGAACATCAGTTATACACCAAGTTCAGCAAGTGTGAGTTTTGGTTGAAGGAAGTTGGATTTCTTGGACATGTTATATCCGGAGAAGGAATAGCAGTAGACCCCAACAAAGTTGTCACCGTGACAAATTGGGAAGCACCCACGATAGTTGGGGAGATCCAGACTTTTCTTGGACTCGCAGGATACTACCGGAGGTTCATTGAGAATTTCTCAAAGATTGCTAAGCCAATGACGGAGTTGTTAAAGAAGGACACCAAGTTCAATTGGACTGAGGAATGTGAGGCCAGTTTCCAGGAGTTGAAGAGACGCTTGGTTACATCACCATTGTTGATTCTACTAGATCAACACAAGGATTATGAAGTGTATTGCGATGCTTCTCGTCGAGGACTTGGAGCCGTGCTTATGCAGGAAGGAAGAGTTGTTTCATATGCCTCACGACAGCTTAAACCCCATGAGTTAAACTATGCTACGCATGATTTGGAGTTAGCAGCCGTAGTGCATGCGTTGAAGACATGGAGACATTTTCTCATCGGAAACCATTGTGAGGTATACACGGATCACAAGAGTTTGAAGTATATCTTTACACAGAAGAGTTGAATCTCGGGCAGAGGAGATGGTTGGAGCTCATTAAAGATTATGACATGAAGTTGCACTATAATCCCGGAAAGGCTAATGTAGTAGCCGATGCGTTGAGCCGCAAGAGTCATATCAATACCCTCATGACCAAAGGATTACTCAGGGAGTTAGCAGTAGACCTTCATGAGCTATGTTTGGAGATAGTTCCGAGAGGTTATGTAGCAGCTTTGGAGATTCAGTCCTCTTTGATGGATAAGATCAGAGAAGCGCAAAAGACGGACAAGGAGATTGCTGAGATAAAGGAAAGGATGAGCAAAGGAAAAGCCAAAGGATTTCATGAGGATGAGCACGATACCTTATGGTTTGAGGACCGCGTGTATGTTCCAAAAGATCAGGAGATCAGGAAGTTGATTCTGCAAGAGGCCCATGATTCGCCATATTTGATTCACCCAAAAAATACCAAGATGTATCTGGATTTGAAGGACGGGTTCTGGTGGACCGGTATGAAGAAGGATATTGCGGAGTATGTAGCAGTTTGTGATGTATGTCAGAGAGTGAAGGCAGAACATCAGAAGCCAACAGGATGACTACAGCCATTGCCTATACCCGAAAGGAAGTGGGATAAACTAGGCATGGATTTTATCACGGGATTGCCCAGGACTCGTTCAGGCTATGACTGGTTGTAGTCGATCGATTGACGAAAGTAGCTCATTTCATCCCAGTAAAGACCACTTACACCAGTGCTAAATTTGCAAAGATCTATATGACCAGGATCGTATGTCTACATGGAGTTCCGATGACTATTGGCGATCGTAGCAGAAATTTAAAATTTTCTATGCATCACCAAGATCAATCTACAGAGTCATCTAGCAACGAGAGGGAGAGGAGTACATCTACATACCCTTGTAGATCGCGAGCGGAAGCATTCAAGAGAACGGGATTGATGGAGTAGTACTCGTCGTGATCCAAATCACCGATGATCCCAGCGCCGAACGGACGGCACCTCCGCGTTCAACACACGTAAGGAGCGAGGATGTCTCCCGCGCCTTGATCCAGCAAGGAGGAGGGAGATGTTGAGGAAGAGGGCACCAACAGCAGCACGACGGTGTGGTGGTGGTGGAGCAGCAGTACTCCGGCATGGCTTCGCCAAGCAAGGGAGGCGCCCCCCTTAGGGTTTCCCCGTCAACCCTAGGCGCATGGGCCCAAGGGGGGATGTGCCCAGCCCATGTAGGGCTGGTTCCCTTTCCTCTACGGCCCATTAGGCCCTCCGAGAGAGGTGGCCCCTCCCGGTGGACCCCCGGAACCCCTCCGGTGGCCCCGGTACAATACAGATATGCCCCCGAACCTTTCCGGTGACCGTATGACAAGTTCCTACATATAAATCTTCACCTCCGGACCATTCCGGAACTCCTCGTGACGTCCGAGATCTCATCCGGGACTCCGAACAACATTCGGTAATCACATACAAGTCTTCCTAAAAACCCTAGCGCCATCGAACCTTAAGTGTGTAGACCCTACGGGTTCGGGAACCATGCAGACATGACCGAGAAAACTCTCCAACCAATAACCAACAGCGGGATCTGGATACCCATGTTGGCTCCCACATGTTCCACGATGATCTCATCGGATGAACCACAATGTCGAGGATTCAAACAATCCTGTATACAATTCCCTTTGTCAATCGGTACGTTACTTGCCCGAGATTTGATCGTCGGTATCCCAATACCTCGTTCAATCTCATTACCGGCAAGTCACTTTACTCATTCCGTAATGCATGATCCCGTGACCAACTACTTAGTCACTGTCGGTGTCAAACCCAGCGGATCTCGGGTAGGGGGTCCCGAACTGTGCATCTAAGGCGGATGGTAACAGGAGGCAGGGGACACGATGTTTTACCCAGGTTCGGGCCCTCTTGATGGAGGTAAAACCCTACGTCATGCTTGATTTATTCTTGATGATATGGTTATTACAAGAGTTGATCTACCACGAGATCGGAGAGGCTAAACCCTAGAAGCTAGCCTATGGTATGATTGTATGTTATCCTACGGACTAAACCCTCTGGTTTATATAGACACCGGAGGGGGCTAGGATTACACAAGGTCGGTTACAAAGGAGGAGATATACATATCCGTGTTGCCTAGCTTGCCTTCCACGCCAAGTAGAGTCCCATCCGGACACGGGACAAAGTCTTCAATCTTGTATCTTCATAGTCCAACAGTCCGGCCAAAGGATATAGTCCGGCTGTCCGGAGACCCCCTAATCCAGGACTCCCTCAATAGCCCCTGAACCAGGCTCCAATGACGACGAGTCCAACACGCAGTGTTGCCTTCGGCATTGCAAGGCGGATTCCTCCTCCGGATATACCACAGAAGAGTTCAAATAAAGGATAGTGTTCGACCCTGCAAAATAAGTTCCACATACCACCGTAGAGAGAATAATATTTCCACAAATCTAATTTGCTGACTCGTTTTGCCAACGTGACGTTTTATCATGGCCCGGTGATTATTTGAACCGTTTCCTTTGACTAGCCCCGCACATAACGCGAGGCAGTTTCTTGACATGTCTTGTCAAAGCAGAGATCGTGTTCCCCTTATCACGGGATTCTCATCAATACGGGCGTGGGTAACCCAACCGCGCCATCGATTACGGCGCTTGGGGGATAAGCGAGTTTTACCAGGCTAGTGGGGGCGCACAGTTTCGGCCGCCCTTATAAAGTGATAAGGTTTAACCTTTCTCTACCCACGCCTTCTTCCTCCTTGCTCATCCGTTCTTGCGCACTCAAGCCCCAACGCCCAAGTCTGCATCTTTCTTCTCAACCTCCTCCAAACATGTCCGGAGCGGGAGGGAAGTGGATGGCTTCCTCCGTTGCGGAGGAACACATCAAAAAGCTGCACGGAGCCGGATACTTAGCCGCGAATATCGCGCATCGGCTGCCCGCTGCGGGGCAGATCGTCCCTACCCCGGAACCTCATGAGAGGGTAGTTTTCCTCCACCACTTCCTCCGTGGACTAGGGTTTCCCCTTCATCCATTCGTCCATGGTCTCATGTTCTACTATGGGCTGGAATTTCATGATCTGGCCCCGAACTTCATCCTCAACATTTCGGCGTTCATCATCGTCTGTGATGCCTTTCCCCGCATACGCCCCCACTTCGGTTTGTGGCTGAAGACCTTCAATATCAAGCCGAAGGTGGTGGGCGGCCAACAAGCATAATGTGGTGGAGCCATGGTGGGCAAGATGCTCAATGTTATATGGCTCGATGGCTCCTTCGTGGAGACCATAAAGGGGTGGCAATCGGCGTGGTTCTACATCACCGAGCCGCGCGACACCAACTGGGTGCCTGCCCCCGAGTTCCGATCCGGATTCCCTACACGGCTCACTTCCTGGAAAGAGAAGGGCATGTCGTGGGGTTCATCGGTAGAGCTGGACGGACTCCAAAAATGTATCTGGAACATGGCAAGCAAGAAACTCAAGCTTGTCAACATAGTCCAGGGCATGCTCATCCGTCGGATCCTCCCGTGTCAACAACGGGACTTCAACTTGTGGGAGTTCGACCCGGCCCAGCACCAAACTCTGAGCAAGCTCTTCGACACGACGCACAAGGACGTCTGGAGGGTCCTGTTCAAGGGCGCTGAGGTCCCTCCCTCTCTCACTGAGGACCGCGGACTAAGCGCGAAGCGGCGAGCGCATTCGGTAAGTTCTATACATCCGGTAGGATATTTATTTCTCCTAGCTTAACCATGTGCAAGGTCTGAGCTCCCATGCCTTTGACAGGACTGGATGGAGACGTCGGGGCAAATTAACTGTCCGGCCCCTCTGCCCGAAGACACTGCGGACGCTCTCCTGACGGAGATGCTGACTCCGGCTCCTTACAAGGTGCCGGAGAAGACCAAGAAGGCCAAGGGAACCTGAAAGAGTTCCCGACGCCAGGTGTTATCGGACTCATCATCCAATAACTCCGTGACGCACTCCTCCCCCAAAGACGAGGAGGAAGATGAAGATGCTCCCCCTCCAGTCAGGGG
>NC_041388.1:486407217-486411668 GCF_002162155.2 Triticum dicoccoides
CTCCTTCCGGACTACTCCACCACCGCCGCCGAAGGCGAAGATGAGTGGTTGCTCAGGGACAAGCCCCTGGCGAAGTCGTAAGTATTCGGATGCCAGAGTAACTCATAGCATACCTTTGTCGCACTGCCTCTCCTAACGCCGAATTATGACTATGCAGACCGCCACGAGCCCGTATCGACGTATCGCCGACGGCTCCCTGGGCTCGTCGGATATGGATAGCGATCCACTTCCGACCGCCACCTCCCCTTGCCCTACGGACAACGCCGAGGTATTGTGTCAAGAGGCACCGGGTCGAGGGGAGACAGTCCCGGAGGCACCTCAAGGCGACCTTCTGGACTCTAGGAGCAGGGGGAGCAAGGCTCCCGAGGGCTCCGAGTTCGGCCCTCAGCCGCACACCGCGCCGGAACGCCCAGTGGTTCCAGACTCGGGCAGGCGGCCTCCTTCCAAAAGGGGCATGACGCCTATGCTGGTGACCTCTGTCCATCCAGAGGCACCGGACAATCTGCTGGGAGCACTTCGCAGCGCTTCCATCGACGAAGAGCACTGCACTATTATGAGTGCGGTGGTCCAGAAGGTTCAGTCCGCCAAGAGCGGACTGACTGAAGCCTGTGCCAGCCTTCTAACAGGCTTTGAGGTAAGTTTTTGAAATATGGGGAAAAATATTACCGCATATACAGTAGCCCCTGATGCTCTGTTCGGTGTTCACAAAGAAAAGCCGAACAGAGGATCAAACAATATCGCAGGAGTCTAATATAAGTATGTAAATATGCGTATGCAGGCTTCGCTACTAGCCTCTGCCGCACTGACTGCGGAGGTCGCCGCACTGAAGCAGGACCTTAAAGGGTCCAAGGACGAGCTCGGCCTTGCTAAGAGGCAGCTCAAGGAGAACAAAGGTAAGTAGTACCTAGTCTATGGATATGTATAAAAAGAATGCGATTGCAAAATGACAGGATCGTCGTAAATTTGCCAGGGGCCACGACCGAGGTGGCGACCCTGAAGCAAGCGCTATCCGAGGCCGAAAACAAAGCGGCCAAGGAGCGCACCGAGCAGGAAAGGCATGAGGCACGGGTGGGCGAGGTGCAGCAAGAGCTCCACGCTCTCGTGACAAAGCACGAGGCATTGGAGCTTGACTTGAAGACACGAGAGTCCGAGCTTGCCGTGGCCCTTGAGAGCGCAAAGAATGCCAAGGCCTAAGCCCAAAAGGCCCTCCAGGAGATTGATGCGATGAAGAATATAGCGGCGGGTAAGGCATTCTATATGCAAAGCAAGCATGTGAAAGTAAATTACCTGTTACTTACCCGAATCCAGAGCTCTCCAGGAGCATTTGCAGATTTGCCCCGCAGCGTGTCGGATGCCGCACAGTTTTACCAGGCCGAGGAGGGAAGCTCAACAGAGAAGTTGTTCTGGTCTCAGTATACTGGGACCGAACACCCGATGCCTCTGAGCGACCAGCTGAAGCAACTGGTCGAGCTGCACAAGGCGGCCGAACAGGCCATGAAGGGCTTTATAGCCCGGATGTGGCCTGGCAGCGCCCTTCCCAATAGCTACTTCGGCATGGTGATGCGGCTTGTGGATGCCTGCCCACGGCTAGAAGTCATCAAGCGGTCCGTCTGCATCGAAGGTGCACGCCGGGCTTTCGCCCGTGTGAAGGTGCAATGGGCCAAGCTGGACGCCGTGAAGCTGATTAATGAAGGGCCTCTGGAGGGCAAGGAGCATCGCCACCCCGAGATGTACTATGAGGGTGTCCTGAAGGGTGCTCGTCTCGTAACGGACGAGTGTACGAAAGATATAATATTTGAGTAAATTCGCTCGTGTAATCCTGTATTTATGAAAACTTGTTCATATGCGCTATGCAATGCTTGTTTGAATTTAAAATATTACCTTCTGTTCGGCTGTTTATCAAATCTGAGAGATGGCTAGTCGTCGGCTTCTGCCCCCACGCCACGAGTGCAGGGGTGTTCGGGATAAACCTGAGCACTCTTGTTCCCATTGTTGGGTCCTTCGAGGGAGGTGCTCAGCACAATGAACAAGGCAATCGGACTATAATGCATTATCACTCTCACTTAGCCATATAATTATATAATTTTAAATTTCGGCGAAGCCCCTAGTATTCGGAAGGCCGAACTCGGAGCGTGATACACGCCTTAAGCCGGACAGGGCCGACTCCTCGCTCTAAGCGGCATAAGTCTTTAAGGACTCCAAAACCTCTCGAACAGCGACCAGTCTCTCGCCTTATCATGACAGTCAGTTTTAGCTTTCTCTACTGAGGTGCTTAGCCCAGCAGAACTGGGGCACAATCGCAGTAGTTCTCCCAGTGCTACCTTAGCCGATATAGCGGAACGTAAGGTACCAAAAGATGGGAGCCGGGCAAACCCAATGATTGACCCAAGACCTTATTCGGAGCTGATACATATAATGCTATAAGTTCGGGGTGCCGCACTGTCAAAAGTGTTCGGACTTCTCACGCCGTATTATGGGGTATGCTTAAGCCCCTAGCGTATTGGCCGTACCAGAGTGTACGGGTGCTTGATGTCATGAATGAACATATATATATATATATAAGAAGAATGCAATAAAAGCCTTAATGCAATGCATTGTTTATTCAAAAACGTGCGTTAAAGCAGAATGATACAGGTAGTGCGATAAGCAAAAAGTAGGACTATGTCCCCTCCAAGGGCAAGCTGAGGAATAATATTAAAGCAAGTATTTCACTCGTTATCGTAATCCACCTGGGAGTTCCGTGGTGTGATGTAGCTTTCTGCCTCCTTGGTTGCTGCATCATGTGTTCGGCAATCATGCTGCCGGACAAGGTTTCCAGAGATTAATGTCCTGAAAGAGAGAAAAATAACAAAGCACGAAGCCCCTAGTGCGGTTTAAGCCGCGTCTTGGGGCATGCCATAGTCGTGCCCCGTTCCCCGCATGTGCCCATGGTATTTTTAATGCGTAATTATGTACGCGTGGCAGGGGTTTCGTTGTTTGGCTAGGACCGGGGTGGGGGCCGCATTGCTATGCGAGCTCGGAACGTGCCAGGCGGTCATGTTGCCGATTACTCCAGGCGCGCTTGAAGGTGTCCGGGTCCTTAAACACCGAACTAGTGGATTGCCTTAAGAGGCTGCTTTGCGCTTCCGCTGCGAGGGCCGCAGTGTGCTCCTCCGTTCGGAGAGAGTGCTCTGTGTTTCCATTAACTGTAATGACCCCCCAAGGTCCTGGCATCTTGAGCTTGAGGTATGCATAATGCGGTACCGCATTGAATCTTGCAAATGCGGTTCGCCCAAGCAGTGCAGGATAGCCACTGCGGAACGGGACTATATCGAAGATTAACTCTTCGCTTCGGAAGTTATCCGAGGATCTGAAGACCACTTCCAGTGTGACTGAGCCTGTGCAGTGGGCCTCTACACCTGGTATGATGCCTTTAAAGGTCATTTTTGTGGGTTTGATCCTTGAGGGGCCTATACCCATTTTGCGCACTGTGTCCTGATAAAGCAGGTTCAGGCTGCTGCCGCCATCCATAAGGACTCGAGTGAGGTGAAATCCGTCAATGATTGGGTCTAGGACCAGTTCGTCGAATCCGCCATGACGGATGCTAGTGGGGTGGTCCCTGCGATCGAAGGTGATCGTACAGGAGGACCATGGGTTGAACTTTGGGGCGACTGGCTCCAACGCATATACGTCCCTGAGCGCACGCTTCCGCTCCCTCTTGGGGATGTGGGTTGCGTATATCATATTCATCGTCGCACTTGTGGGGGGAACCTCTTCTGTCCTCCTGTATTCGGCTGCCAGGGCTCCTCCTCGTCATCGCTATGTGGCCCCTTATCTTTGTTTTTGGCAATTAACTTGCCGGCCTGCTTGAACACCCAACAATCCCTGTTGGTGTGGTTGGCTGGCTTGTCGGGGGTGCCGTGTATTTGACACAAGCGATCGAGTATACGGTCCAAACTGGACGGGCCCGGAGTGCTTCTTTTGAATGGCTTTTTCCGTTGACCGGGTTTAGAGCCTTTGAATCCGGCATTGACTGTCGTATCCTCGGTATTGTCGCTGTTAATGCGACGCTTATGTTTGTTGCGATGTGATACCGTCCTTGGTATCCGAAGTACCATGGTTCTTTGATATGTTATTACTGCGAGCCAGCCAGCTGTCTTCTCCCGCACAAAAGCGGGTCATGAGTGTCGTGAGACACTACTGGAATCAGCTACTTTGCCATCTGCCAGTTCTTTACCGTCCGCTAGCGGACGGCAAAGAAGCTCTTTGCCATCAGCTTCCAAAAAGCGGACGGCAAAGAACTGGCTGATGGCAAAGACCAAGTTTGCCATCAGCCAGTTCTTTGCCGTCTGCTAGCGGACGGCAAAGATTCTTTGCCGTCGGCTAGCGGACGGAAAAGAGGGAGGGGCCCCACTGACGAGCTGCAAAAAAAAAACCTAACGGGCCCCCTCTTTGCCGTCCGCTAGCGGACG
>NC_041388.1:486413033-486511820 GCF_002162155.2 Triticum dicoccoides
CTGACCCGACACCCCGACCCCGAGCCTGACCCGACACCCTGACCCCGACACCACACCCCGACCCTGAAACAACACCCCGACACCGACACGGCACTACCCTGACATCGACACGACACCCCGACCCCCGACCCCGAAACAGCACCCCGACCCCGACACGGCACCCCGACACCGACAGGACACCCCGACCACTGACACCTCCTGAAAAGGTGTTCTTTGGCCTTCCAGAGGCCGACGGGGTCATATATTTGTGAATTATTAGTTAGGTCATATATTTTTCGATTTTGTTATGAAAAACATCATATATAATTGTGTTGATCGTGTAGTTTTAAATGTGCAGTTGTTTCATCGCTGCGAGGTTTGGTGTTCGACGACCTCGCCATGCGTTTGACGAGCTCTGCCCCTTTGTTCGTGGGTGAGCACAAATGACAAGTCCTCCTCCCCCATTAATTATTTGATCTATTCCGATGAAACTTGATAGCTAGCTATATATGTGTCTTGAATCATCAGTATGCGTAACCAATATGTGTCTCCCGTTCGAAAGCGTCATAGTTATAAATATGCATGCATTTGCATATTTATAACCTTGATTCTTTCGAATTGTCCAACGCTATCCATGGACAGCCTGAGTATGTGTAGATTGGGTTCATTTTCCCATATGCTTTGCTCCGGATCCGACGCATATATTTCGTCAGTGCCTCCCCTGTTGTTCTCCGGGTACACATCCTCTCTGTTTATTGCAGAGACGTGTATCAGGAGAACAGCGGGGAGGTGCTGCCGAAATTTTGCGTCGGATCCGGAGCATAGCATGGGAAAATGAACCCAATCTACACATACATGGGTGGGATTAGGACCTATCATTACCTATTAGAGTGTAGGTTGCATGGACGTAATAAAATTGACAAAGTAGGTCAACTGATGAATATATACATGGTGAATTACATATATAATTGTTGTGTGTCCAGTAGCTCTGAAAGTCAAGATGAGTGACCGTGCTTGGATGTATACCGGTCACACTGGTCAGAACAAATGGAGCGCTGAATGGTTCACAAAAACTAAGGGGTTTGTGCAAGCCGCATTTGCAAATGGCCAAAAGAAAACCTGGTGCCCCTGTTTCCGGTGCGGTAATTGGGAAAAGAAGACAGAGGCTGAAATGGGCAAACACCTGCAGAAGAGTGGTTTTACGCCCGATTATACGGTGTGGACATTTCATGGTGAGTCTGCCCAACGTGACCGAGCTGAGGTGGATCGTCGTCGCACCGACGAGCATGGTACCGGGATGGAAAACATGGTGCAAGGCTATGATGATGCTCGGGATTCGGACGAGGAGATGGAGGAATGTGCAAAGGCCTTCAATGAAATGTTGGAGTCTTCGAAACGTCCGCTCCACGAGCACACTGAGCTTTGTCAGTTGGATGCCATCTCACAAGTAATGGCTCTGAAGGCTCAGTTCAACTTGGGCAGAGAATGCTATGACGCAATTATGACAGTATTTGGACGCTTTCTACCCAAAGGCCATGTAATGCCTGCAAACCTGTACCAGTCGGACAAAATCCTCCGTGCACTGAAGATGCCCTATGAGAAGATACATGCATGTGAGAAAGGATGTGCCTTATTTAGGTTGACTATGCGGACTTGAACTATTGTCCCATTTGCAAGTCTTCCAGGTATATTGTGGTAGACAATGGTATGGGTGAGAAGACACAGACCAAAATCCCCGTTAGTGTTCTTCGGTATATGCCAATCATACCAAGACTTCAACGTATTTTCATGGTCGAAGAGACGGCCAGACAGATGACATGGCACAAAACAGGCAAAAGAACCGAACTAGATGCAGATGGGAATCTGATGATGGTACACACATCGGATGGTGTTGCGTGGAAAAAGTTTGATGAATTACATGCTGACAAAGCGGCAGATCCGAGGCATCCTCGAGTCGGCATCAGCACGGATGGGTTCAGTGTGTTTGGTATGACGGCAGCCCAATACAGTTGTTGGCCCGTATTTGTCTTTCCACTCAATCTCCCCCCCAGACAGATTATGCAAAGAAAGAACATTTTCCTGACGTTGATAATTCCAGGACCCAACTATCCGGGCAAAAATATGAATGTGTACATGCAGCCGCTTAAGGACGAATTGCAAGAAGCCAGGGATAATGGGTTCAAGACATACGACGCCTTTAGCAAACGGAACTTCATAATGCGTGTCTGGTACATGTACTCGACGCATGACTTGCCGGCGTATGCGCTATTCATTGGTTGGTGTGTGCATGGAAGGTTCCCGTGCCCCACATGCAAGGGAGCTCTTGAGTTTCGTTGGCTTCAGGCCGGTCACAAGTTTTCTTGCTTCGACATGCATAGACAGTTCCTGGATCCTCGCCATAAGTTCAGGAAAGACAAGAAGAAATTCATCAGGGGTAGAGTTGTCAAAAACTCTGCACCACCTGCATTGACAGGCCAACATACCCTGGATCAGTTAAACACTCTCGAGCCAGATCCACAACGTCCAGGGTACTTCAAGGGGTATAATACTAAGCACGCGTGGACTCACAAAACATGCTTATGGGATCTGCCTTACTTCAAAGACCTCCTTTGCCCACACAACATCGACGTGATGCACACTGAGAAGAATATTGCCGAGGCACTTTTTGGTACATTGTTCGGCATAGATGGGAAGTCAAAGGATAATACTAAGGCTAGATTCGATCTGGAGGCGCTATGTGATAGGCCGTTACAAAACATGAAAGAACCGAAAGGAAAGCAGAACTGGACGAAGCCAAAGGCATGGTTCAATCTTGGAAGGCCAGCTATGAGGGAAATTCTCTTGTGGGTGCAACAGCAGTTGATGTTCCCCGATGGGTATGCAGCGAATCTAAAGAGGGGAGCGAATCTTGATAAACTGAAGATATTTGGTCTCAAGAGTCATGATTGGCACATATGGATTGAGCGGGTAATGCCGGTGATGTTGCGTGGCTTCATCCCTGAGGATGAATGGCTAGTACTGGCAGAACTCAGCTATTTCTTCCGTGTTCTTTGTGCGAAAGAACTATCGCCTGGCGTGCTAGAAGAAATGGAAGAGTTGGCGCCCGAGTTGATCTGCAAGTTAGAGAAGATCTTTCCACCGGGCTTCTTTAATCCAATGCAGAATTTGATTTTGCATCTCCCGACCGAGGCAAGATTGGGGGGGCCCGTGCAAAATCATTGGTGCTACCCAACTGAGAGGATGCAGAAGACGCTTCAAGAAAAATGTAAAAATAAACGTAGAATTGAAGCATCGATGGCTGAGGCATTCATCACAGAGGAGGTGCCAAACTTCGTAACAGCGCACTACGAAGCCAAAAATCGTCATTTGCATAATCCGAAGCCTCGGTACAATGCTGACGAGCCTAAAAAGGGTGGATCCAACCTCAGCCTATTCAAAGGGAATCTCGCACCAGCTAGTGTTTCACATCCAGTATCTTTGGATAACGAAGAATGGCGGACCATTTCGTTGTATATCTTCAACAACCTGATAGAAGGGCGGCCGTACATCGAGTAAGTTCTCGGTACATTGTTTCGCAACTTCTATTTCCTTTGAACTACTCTTATTCCTGGATATGTCATACAGTCGATACGTCGCCATATTCTCGTATGGAGCGGAGATCCAAAAGGATTCCGTCGAAGAGTATGAGCTTCTCGCAAAGCAAGGAGGTGGCTATCCCAGTTTCATCTCTTGGTTCAAACAAACGGTAATTTCTATTAGACAATTTCATTTCATTCGCTAATTTGTGCATAATGCAACAATCCTTTCATATTAAACTTGTAGGCTAATTCAGAGTCTATGGACGCCGAATTGAGACAAGTCGCTAATGGTTTTGACTATAAGGTCCGTTCATTTGACAAGTACGACATCAACGGGTATCGCTTTCGTACCTATGGCAAAGAGCTATCTATGGCCGACCGAAAGTCAACAAATTGTTGTGTATCTGCTATCGACGAAGGAGGTATCGAGTATTATGGGAGAGTTGAAGCAATTTATGAACTTCTGTTCTATGGTGAAAACCCACCGAATGTCGTAGTCTTCAAATGTTATTGGTTTCAGTCGAAGGAGACTAGAAGGACTCATGAACATGTAGGGCTAGTTGAAATCAACCAAAGCACTCATTTAGATGTTCCTGATGTCTATATTATGGCTCAACAGGCGACCCAAGTATTCTATCTACCATGGGCCTGCCAAATTAATCCAAATCTGAAAGGTTGGGATGTCGTTTATGAAGTGCCGCCATGTGCTAGACTTTCTCCCCCAAAAGAAGAGGATTATGAACCTCACATTAACCCAGACACATATGAAGGAGAATTCTTCCAAGAGACACGTCTTTCCAAAAAGCGTTTCAAGAACCGCTATACTTCACCCCAAAACATTGAAGTAGACAGCGACAATGAATCCGACATCACCCCAGAGGAGGAACAAGAAGAGCCGGAACAAGAAGAGGTTACTGCTGCGGATGACCTGTCAATGCTTGACCGATTACATCAAGGTGGCCTTGCACATGTTGATGCCAATGAACCCTATGAGCCCATCATTGATTATAGTGATGATGATGATTATGTATTTATTGATGATACTGATCGAGATTATTAGTAGTGTTAGGTATTACATTTTTTTATGTTGTACTTGATGATGATACACTTAAGTGATACACATATTATTATTCATGTCGGTCTTTTTTTATGTTGTACTAATTTCGTTTACTGTTTGTCATGGCAGGTCTTGAAAGATGGTGGGCGCTGGTCGGGAGCGTGGTCTGAGGTCTTCCATTCCAGACGCACCTCTCCGCCGAGCGTTGCTGGACAGTATGGCCACACCGCCGGGCCCTTCTTCGTCAACCGCGGTGCCTAGCAGGGGACGAGGTAGGAAGAGAGGAGGTGGGGCACGTGGTCATGGGAGAGGAGGTAGGGTGACTGCTACGGCGCCTTCCTCGCCGCCACCCCCAGCTGTTTCACCCGAGCACGTGACTGCTAGGGCGGACTCGTCCGAGGAGGAGGCTACACGGACTCCGGTCCACGAGCCTCCGGTCCACGGGTCTTGGGCCCACGAGCCTCGGGTCGACTGGCCTTCGGCCCACGAGAGTTCGGCCCACGTGAACCCGGAGGAGCACACGTCCGGATGGGGTACCTAGCCGGATCATCCCGAGGAGCCGAGTGGCCATGCTGATGATGGCGGGGAGCCGACTGATCTTGAGGAGGAGGGGGGCACCGTGTACCAGCGTGGTGCTACACGGCTCCCGTCCGTGCCGGTGACCCGCGAGCAGTGGTGGTTGATTTTCCCTGATGGGGAGAGGTACGTAAGTGCATTTAATATTTTTGTACCTTGTGCATTCACGTTTTTTCAAATAACTAATGCGTTGGCCTTGTCATGCTACAGGGGTTGGGACCACCATCATAGTGTCCGCCGGCCCAACTCCGTCCTTGGAGTTCTTTGCCGGCAAAACTTCCCGGGGTTTGTCACGTTGCCTGGTGAGGGTCGGCTTCCAGAGCTTGGATTGAGCTGGGAGCACTACGTGGCTGCCCCGGCCCCGCCGGATGAGATTATCGACGGTGTCGTGTGCGACACGAGGGCAGACATGGTGATCAGAAAGTTCTGGGTAATTTCTCCTTTACACATTTAAAAATCTTCAACTAGCTAGTTATTAATTGTACTAATCAATATTGTCTCATTTGATTGCAGACATTCTACAGGTGTGAGGAGGGATACGAGGAGGACGCGGCACATGTTATCGAGAACGTCTGCAAGCGCCTACTCCAGAACTTACGGCACGAGGCTCGGGTGCAGGCTGTTCGAGACTACTACGCCTTGCGTGGTATCAAGAAGACCAAGCCGGCGTGCCGCGATAAGTTCCTGAGTAAGGAGCAGTACATGAAGGTAATTCTTAAGGCCTTCTCTACTTAAGTTCCTTCATTTAGTAATTCTTAGCCGTAGCGCTCAAGTTTCTATTTGCTAACTTAGGCGCCTCCGAGATGGTGTGCGGATCGGATGGATTGTTGGGAGGTGTTGGTCGATGAGTGGTGCTCAAAACAATGGCTAGCCCTCCACAACGAGGCCAAGGACAAACGTGCCCAAATGGAAGGTGTGCCACACCATCAAGGCAGCTCCAACTTATATCAGTTCGGGCGCAACTGGGTATGTGGTTTGCTTCATGATTCATGCAATTCATTCATCACGCTAGCTTGAGCCCTTTAATTACTAATTTTCATTGTTTCTCTCTTTCAAGCACGCTACGATAAGGCGGATAAGGTGCCAGAGGTGTACGACCTGTATGCCATGGCCCATACTGCCTCTTTCAAGAAAGTCAAGGCTTTCTCTCAGTCTGACCTCGATGATGCAAACAACTTCACCAACATCTCCTCCCACAACAAGCTCGTGAGATATAGAGATGAGGGGAAGGCGAGGAAAGGGGAGGACTTTAACCCGAGCCAGGGTCCCATTGATCCAGAGCTGTTGATGATATCTGGTGGAGGGAGGTCCCATGGATCCATAGCCATTGGAGATGGACTTATCCGTTGTCCTAGCACTCTCCCGGAGATCAAGGCGCGCCAGTCGAGCTCCGCTCCTGAGATAAGGCCTCGTGAACGGCCAGTGCAACTCGCCATCAAGGTTAGTGATACGTACTCAGTTATCTTTCTCCATTACATTGTGTGCGCTTCCATCAATGATTACAAATGGTCATGTGAGTGGTGTTGCAGGCTGCTATACAGAGTGAGAGAGATAGAACGGAGAAACTTCCGGCGGAGGCGGCGGAGAGGCAGCGGGAGTTGGAGGAGAGGACGACAAAGATGATGGAGGAGGAGAGGGCACGGAATGACATGCAGGCAAGGGCCATGTACGAGCTCCTTGTGGTAAGTTTCTTCTGCAGATTAGCCAAAACATTCATGTAGTGTTTGTCTCATTACTAACTAGTATGACTGAGTCGTCAAAACCAAATGTGCAGTCTGTGTGCGAGAAGACAGGTCAGACCGCTCTGCCGATGCCAGTGATTGCTCCTGGGACCACGGTGAGTTTTATTTGAATGGACATTACTTGCTAGTCTTAACATTTGAGTGTCATCATGCTAACAAGACATTGGAAATGATCTTTGGTGCAGCGTAACTCCAGACAAGCATCGCACGATCCTTCTCCAGCTACCGACACGAGCCACCCCGCTCCTACACCTCCTGGATCTTGGTAAGTTATCTAGTGTTTTGCTTAACACATGCATAAAGACCTAGACTTAGCTTTATTTCCTCCAATGCTTACCATAATGACCTAGACTTAGCTTCTTCTCCTCCAAAATGACTTAATAAGCTTACTGACCTCCAAAACCATCCATTTTACCTAAGTTAGCTCTAAAACGATCTGTACTTAGCTTACTTATGTCAAACATTGCATAATTAGCTTAGTTAGCTCATAGACGATCCATTTTACCTAAGTTAGCTCTAAAATGACCCATTTTACCTAGGTTAGCTTATAAATGATCCAGTTCATCCAAGTTAGCTCAAAAATGACCCATTTTACCTAGATTAGCTCCTAAATGATCCATTTTACCTACGTTAGCTTTAAAATGACCCATTTCACCTAGGTTAACTCCAAAATGACCCATCTTACCTAGGTTATCTCATAAACGATCCATTTCAACTAATTTAGCTCATAAACGATCCATTTCACCAAGTTAGCTAAAAAAAGATCCATTTCACCTAAATTAGCTCTTAAATGATCCATTTCACCTAAGTTAGCTCAAAAAGATCCATTTCAACTAAATTAGCTCATAAATGATCCATTTCACCTAAGTTAGCTCAAAAACGGTCCATTTCACCTTAGTTACCTCAAAAACGATCCATTTGACCTTAGTTAGCTCATAAACGACCCATTTCAACTAAGTTAGCTCATAAATGATCCATTTCACCTTAGCTAGCTCATAAACGACCCATTTCAACTTAGTTAGCTCATATATGATCCATTTCACGTAAGTTAGCTCATAAATGACATACTCTTCTTGTTCTAGTCTTCTTCTTGTTCTACTCTTCTTGTTCTAGTCTTCTTCTTGTTCTACTCTTCTTCTTGTTCTACTCTTCTTGTTCTAACTTTCTTATTTTTCATTTTGCAGATTTCATTCACTTGACGAAAGCTTGCATAGATGGAGTGCTCCTTATCCCTTTCTCTGTTTCTTTTGTATCGATGAACTATGCATGTATCGCTGGACGAAACTATTGTAATATATATGGTTGGATGCCTCTATGTTGAACTTGTTATGTATGATGGAACTATGCATGTAATATATATGGTTGGATGATGAAGTTATGTGTTGGATATCTTATATGTTTGCTCTGTAATGGCCTTTTGAAATATATCTATATATGTCATATATATTTGTGATGAAAACTGTTGGATTTAATAAAAAACAGATAAAAGAGCCAATATGCAGGCTCTTTGCCGTCTGCCACCGACGGCAACGGGCTCTTTGCCGTCTGCCGCGGACGGCAAAGAAGACACGTGGCATCTAGCTGTGCTTCCTGGGAGCTGACCCATTTGGTCAGTTTGCCTACAGTGGCAGACGGCAAAGACTTTGCCATCAGTGGCGGACGGCAAAGAACTTGCACTTTGCCATCAGTGGCAGACGGCAAAGAACCTGCCATGTAGTGACGTGTAGATGACATCATACGGCGGACGGCAAAGACACTAGAAATTTTGCCGTCAGCGGCGGACGGCAAAGGCCTGTCGTTAGCCACTTAACGGACTGACAGCGCAATTATTGCCGTCCGCTCTCTTTGCCGTCCGCCGCAGACGGCAAAGGGCCTTTGCCGTCAGCCGCCAGGAAGCAGACGGCAAAGTAGCTGTTTACCGTAGCCTACTTTGCCGGAGCCTTTTGCCGTCCGCGGCTGACGGCAAAGGCCTTTGCCGTCCGCCGTTCATGCCTTTGTCGTCCGCCGTGGCAGACGGCAAAGTAGCTGATTCCTGTAGTGAGGGCTGCCATAGATTTCGGCTTTTCCTAACCAAGGTGCCAGGCTAGCCACTCGTCGCGGATGTTGTGCTTGAAAGCTGCTAGGGCCTCTGCATCCGGACAGTCGACGATTTGATTTTTCTTTGTTAGGAACCGTGTCCAGAATTGCCTGGCCGATTCCTCTGGCTGCTGAATTATGTGGCTCAAGTCATCGGCATCTGGTGGTCGCGCATAAGTGCCCTGAAAGTTGTCGAGGAATACGGCTTCCAGATCTTCCCAATAGCCAATGGACTCTGCTGGCAAGCTATTGAGCCAATGTCGAGCTAGTCCTTTGAGTTTGAGTGGGAGGTATTTAATGGCGTGTAGATCATCACCGCGTGTCATGTGGATATGCAGGAGGAAATCCTCGATCCATACCACAGGATCTGTTGTGCTGTCGTATGATTCTATATTTGCGGGTTTGAAACCCTCTGGGATTTGATGATCCATTACTTCGTCTGTGAAGCATAAGGGGTGTGTGGCGCCTCTGTAATGGGCTATATCGCGACGCAGCTCCAATGAGTCTTTCCCGCTGTGCTCGGCCCGTCTGGATTTACTTTTACTGTATCCGGCGTGACGATTATCGTTTCGTGTAGTGGCGCGCCCTCGTGATCCGTAGATCAATCTTGCATGTTTTGATTTGTACTTCAATACGTCTCGCAGGTCTGGCGTATTTCCCCATGCCTTTTTATTTGAATGGCGTCGGGGTGCAGGCTGAGCTTTTGGCTGGAATGCCTCTCTGTCGCGGCCACAAGGTGGCCGGTCAGCCACGTGATACGCTTCTTCCTCTAGTCGGGGTAGCAACCTGCATTTTGGGTAACTCTTGGAGGGGCATTCGAGTTTATATTCCTCGGCCGCCAGGACTTCAGTCCATCTGGCAGCTAGCCGATCTTGATCAGCTTGAAGCTGGTGCTGCTTCTTCTTAAGGCTATTTGCCGTGGCTATAAGCCGGCGCTTGAAGCGCTCTTGTTCGACGGGATCCTCTGGCACGACGAATTCGTCATCGTCGAGGCTTGCCTCGTCTACAGAGGGAGGCATGTAATTATCATCCTCCTCATTTGCCGCTCTCTCAGGAGGGCTGGCCTCTCCATCCTCCTGCCCTAAATCGTGCTGGAGGGGATTATTGCCATCTTCGGCACTATCCGGAGTGCTATTATCTCCTGTGCCGGTATCACCGCTTTTGCTTTGGCGGGACTTAGAGCGGCGTCGCTGACGTCGGCGCTTGGGTTGCTTCTTGGAGGGGTCATCCTCTGCTATCTCGTCGCCATTGCCTTCTTTGGGTGTGTCCACCATGTATATATCGTATAATGAGGTGGATGTCCAGTGCCCTGTGGGCAGTGGTTCCTCTTCGTCTCCCGCATCGTCGTCCATACCGTCGATGTCTTCGGAGTCGAAGTCGAGCATGTCGGTTAAGTCGTCGGCAGTGGCTACTAAGTGGGTGGTGGGTGGGCAGCGAATTTCTTCGTCATCCGCATCCCAATCCTGCCAGACATAGTTCGGCCAGGATCCTCCTGACAAGGAGAGAGACCTTAGTGAGTTCAGTATGTCGCCAAAGGGCGAGTGCTGAAAAATATCCGCGGAGGTAAACTCCATGATCGGCGCCCAATCGGATTCGCTAGGAACGGGCGCAGGCGGTTCGGAGTCCGTGGTCGGAGAAGGATCCAACAGTTTGACAACACGGCTCTCATGCAGGGTAAGGTCGATGTTCGGCTCGATCGCCGCTGAGGATAAGGCCTCTGTGGCGGGGTCCATCCACCCGTCCATGGACGGCAACTGGCTCCGAATTGAGGGTCGGGGCGGCTGCCGGTGTGATCTCCTGAACACTGTCCGATGGTAGAGCTAAATCGTACTCATCGTGACCGTGTGATGCACAAGGCAGGGGCTCGAATCCATCGAAGATCAAGTCTCTGTGGATATCGGCCGTGTAGTTTAAGCTTCCAAACCTGACCTGGTGGCCAAGGGCGTAACTTTCGATCTGCTCCAGATGGCCAAGCGAGTTGGCCCGCAGTGCGAAGCCGCCGAACACAAAGATCTGTTCGGGGAGAAAAGTCTCACCCTGGACTGCATCGCTACCGATGATCGTAGGAGCCATCAAGCCTAATGGCGACGACATAGAGGAACTCTCAATGAAAGCACCAATGTCGGTGTCAAAACCGGCAGATCTTGGGTAGGGGGTCCCGAACTGTGCGTCTAAGGCAGATGGTAACAGGAGGCAGGGGACATGATGTTTTACCCAGGTTCGGGCCCTCTTGATGGAGGTAAAACCCTACGTCCTGCTTGATTTATTCTTGATGATATGGGTATTACAAGAGTTGATCTACCACGAGATCGGAGAGGCTAAACCCTAGAAGCTAGCCTATGGTATGATTTTATGTTGTCCTACGGACTAGACCCTCCGGTTTATATAGACACCGGAGGGGGCTAGGGTTACACAAGGTTGGTTACAAAGGAGGAGATATACATATCCATATTGCCTAGCTTGCCTTCCACGCCAAGTAGAGTCCCATCCGGACACGGGACGAAGTCTTCCATCTTGTATCTTCATAGTCCAACAGTTCGCCTAAAGGATATAGTCCGGCTGTCCGGAGACCCCCTAATACAGGACTCCCTTAGCACACTGAGCTCATTATGATGATGCATTACTGAGTGGGCCCAGAGATACCTCTCTATCATACGGAGTGACAAATCCCAGTCTCGATTCATGCCAACCCAACAGACACTTTCGAAGATACCTGTAGTGCACCTTTATAGCCACCCCGTTACGTTGTGACGTTTGGTACACCCAAAGCACTCCTACGGTATCTGGGAGTTGCACAATCTCATGGTCTAAGGAAATGATACTTGACATTTAGAAAAGCCCTAGCAGACGAACTACACGATCTTGTGCTATGCTTAGGATTGGGTCTTGTCCATCGCATCATTCTCCTAATGATGTGATCCCGTTATCAATGACATCCAATGTCCATGGTCAGGAAACCGTAACCATCTATTGATCAACGAGCTAGTCAACTAGAGGCTCACTAGGGACATGTTGTGGTCTATGTATTCACACATGTATTATGATTTCCGGATAACACAATTATAGCATGAACAATAGACAATTATCATGAACAAGGAAATATAATAATAACCATTTTATTATTGCCTCTAGGGCATATTTCCAACAGTCTCCCACTTGCACTAGAGTCAATAATCTAGTTACACTGTGATGAATCGAACACCCATAGAGTTCTAGTGTTGATCATGTTTTGCTCAAGGAAGAGGTTTAGTCAACAGATCTGCGACATTCAGGTCCGTATGCACTTTACAAATATCTATGTCTCCATTTTGAACATTTTCACGAATGGAGTTGAAGCGACGCTTGATATGCCTGGTCTTCCTGTGAAACCTGGGATCCTTGGCATGGGCAATAGCTCCAGTGTTGTCACAGAAGAGAGTCATCGGGCCCGACGCATTGGGAATAACTCCTAGGTCGGTAATGAACTCCTTCACCCAGATTGCTTCTTGTGCTGCCTCCGAGGCTGCCATGTACGCCGCTTCACATGTAGATCCCGCCACGACGCTTTGCTTGCAACTGCACCAGCTGACTGCCCCACCATTCAAAATATACACATATCCGGTTTGTGACTTAGAGTCATCTAGATCTATGTCGAAGCTAGCATCGACATAACCCTTTACGACGAGCTCTTCGTGACCTCCATAAACGAGAAACATATCCTTAGTCCTTTTCAGGTACTTCAGGATATTCTTGACCGCTGTCCAGTGTTCCATGTCGGGATTACTTTGGTACCTTCCTACCAAACTTACGGGAAGGTTTACATCAGGTCTGGTACACAGCATGGCATACATAATAGACCCTATGTCCGAGGCATAGGGGACAACACTCATCTTTTCTCTATCTTCTGACGTGGTCGGGCATTGAGCCGTGCTCAATCTCGTACCTTGCAACACAGGAAAGAACCCCTTCTTGGACTGGTCCATATTGAACTTCTTCAATATCTTGTCAAGGTATGTACTCTGTGAAAGACCAATGAGGCGTCTCGATCTATCTCTATAGATCTTGATGCCTAATATATAAGCAACTTCTCCAAGATCCTTCATTGAAAAACACTTGTTCAAGTAGGCCTTTATGCTTTCCAAGAATTCTATATCATTTCCCATCAATAGTATGTCATCCACATATAATATGAGAAATGCTACAGAGCTCCCACTCACTTTCTTGTAAGCATAGGCTTCTCCATAAGTCTGCGTAAACCCAAACGCTTTGATCATCTCATCAAATTGAATGTTCCAACTCCATGATGCTTGCACCAGCCCATAGATTGAGCGTTGGAGCTTGCACACCTTGTCAGCATTCTTAGGATCGACAAAACCTTCCGTCTGCATCATATACAATTCTTCCTTAAGGAAAGCATTAAGGAATGCCGTTTTGACGTCCATTTTCCATATTTCATAATCATAGAATGCGGCAATTGCTAACATGATTCGGACGGACTTCAGCTTCGCTACGGGTGAGAAAGTCTCATCGTAGTCAACCCCTTGAACTTGTCGATAACCCTTAGCGACAAGCCGAGCCTTATAGATGGTCACATTACCATCCGTGTTTGTCTTCTTCTTAAAGATTCATTTATTTTCTATGGCTCGCCGATCATCGGGCAAGTCAGTCAAAGTCCATACTTCTTTTCATACATGGATCCTATCTCGGATTTCATGGCTTCCAGCCATTTGTCGGAATCTGGGCCCGCCATCGCTTCTTCATAGTTCGAAGGTTCACCATTGTCCAACAACATGATTTCCAGGACAGGGTTGCCGTACCACTCTGGTGCGCAACGTGTCCTTGTGGACCTACGAAGTTCAGTAGCAACTTGATCTGAAGTTTCATGATCATCATCATTAACTTCCTCTCTAGTCGGTGCAGGCACCTCAGGAGCATTTTCCTGAGCTGCGCCACTCTCCGGTTCAAGAGGCAATACTTCATCAAGTTCTACTTTCCTCCCACTTACTTCTTTCGAGAGAAACTCTTTCTCTAGAAAGTATCCATTCTTGGCAACAAAAAGCTTGCCTTCAGATCTGAGGTAGAAGGTACCCAATAGTTTCTTTAGGGTATCCTATGAAGACGCATTTTACCGATTTGGGTTCGAGCTTTTCAGGTTGAAGTTTCTTCACATAAGCATCGCATCCCCAAAGTTTTAGAAACGACAGCTTAGGTTTCTTCCCAAACCATAATTCATACGGTGACGTCTCAACGGATTTCGACGGAGCCCTATTTAAAGTGAATGCGGCAGTCTCTAAAGCATAGCCCCAAAATGACAGCAGTAGATCGGTAAGAGACATCATAGATCGCACCATATCTAATAGAGTGCGATTACGACATTCGGACACACCATTACGCTGAGGTATTCTAGGCGGCGTGAGTTGTGAAACTATTCCACATTTCCTTAAGTGCGTGCCAAATTCGTGACTCAAATATTCTCCCCCACGATATGATCGTAAGAACTTGATTTTCCTGTCACGTTGATTCTCAATCTCACTCTGAAATTCTTTGAACTTTTCAAAGGTCTCAGACTTGTGTTTCATTAAGTAGACATACCCATATCTACTCAAGTCATTAGTGAGGGTGAGAACATAATGATAGGCACCGCGAGCCTCAACACTCATTGGACCGCACACATCAGTATGTATGATTTCCAATAAGTTGGTTGCTCGCTCATTGTTTCGGAGAACGGAGTCTTGGTCATTTTGCCCATGAGGCACGGTTCACACGTGTCAAATGATTCATAATCAAGAGACTCCAAAAGTCCATCTGCATGGAGCTTCTTCATGCGTTTGACACCAATGTGACCAAGGCAGCAGTGCCACAAGTATGTGGGACTATCATTATCAACCTTACATCTTTTGGTACTCACACTATGAATATGTGTAACATCACATTCGAGATTAAATAAGAATAAACCATTGACCAGCGGGGCATGACCATAAAACATATCTCTCATATAAATAGAACAACCATTATTCTCAGATTTAAATGAGTAGCCATCTCGTATTAAATGAGATCCTGATACAATGTTCATGCTCAAAGCTGGCACTAAATAACAATTATTGAGCTTTAAAACTAATCCCGTAGGTAAATGTAGAGGTAGCATGCCGACGGCGATCACATCGACCTTGGAACCATTCCCGACGTGCATCGTCACCTCGTCCTTCGCCAGTCTCCGCTTATTCTGCAGCTCCTGTTTTGAGTTACAAATATGAGCAACCGCACCGGTATCAAATACCCAGGAGCTACTACGAGTATTGGTAAGGTACACATCAATAACATGTATATCACATATACCTTTGGTGTTGCCGGCCTTCTTGTCCGCTAAGTACTTGGGGTAGTTCCGCTTCCAGTGACCACTTCCCTTGCAATAAAAACACTCGGTCTCAGGCTTGGGTCCATTCTTTGGCTTCTTCCCGGTAGCTTGCTTACCGGGCGCGGCAACTCCCTTGTCGTCCTTCTTGAAGTTCTTTTTACCCTTTCCTTTCTTGAACTTAGTGGTTTTATTCACCATCAACACTTGATGTTCCTTTTTGATGTCCACCTCCGCTGATTTCAGCATTGAATATACCTCGGGAATAGTCTTTTCCATCCCCTGCATATTGAAGTTCATCACAAAGCTCTTGTAGCTAGGTGGGAGCGACTGAAGGATTCTGTCAATGACCGCATCATCCGGGAGATTAACTCCCAGCTGAGACAAGCGGTTGCGCAACCCAGACATTTTGAGTATGTGCTCGCTGACAGAACTATTCTCCTCCATCTTACAACTGTAGAACTTGTCGGAGACTTCATATCTCTCGACCCGGGCATGAGCTTGGAAAACCATTTTCAGCTCTTGGAACATCTCATATGCTCCGTGTTGCTCAAAACGCTTCTGGAGCACCGGTTCTAAGCTGTAAAGCATGCCACACTGAACCAAGGAGTAATCATCAACACGGGACTGCCAAGCGTTCATAACGTCTTGGTTTGTTGGGGGTGGTGCTTCACCTAGCGGTGCTTCAAGGACATATGCTTTCTTGGCAGCTATGAGGATGATCCTCAAGTTCCGGACCCAGTCCGTATAGTTGCTACCATCGTCTTTCAGCTTGGTTTTCTCTAGGAACTCGTTGAAGTTGAGGACAACATTAGCGTGGGCCATTTGATCTACAAGACATATTGTAAAGATTTTAGACTAAGTTCATGATAATTAAGTTCATCTTAATCAAATTATTTAATGAACTCCCACTCAGATAGACATCCCTCTAGTCATCTAAGTGATACATGATCCGATTCAACTAGGCCATGTCCGATCATCATGTGAGACGGACTAGTCATCATCGGTGAACATCTTCATGTTGATCGTATCTTCTGTGCGACTCATGTTCGACCTTTCGGTCTTTCGTGTTTCGAGGCCATGTCTGTACATGCTAGGCTCGTCAAGTCAACCTAAGTGTTTTGCATGTGTAAATCTGGCTTACACCTGTTGTATGCGAACGTTAGAACCTATCACACCCGATCATCACGTGGTGCTTCGGAACAACGGACCTTAGCAATGGTGCACAGTTAGGGGGAACACTTTCTTGAAATTATTGTGAGGGATCATCTTATTTATGCTACCGTCGTTCTAAGCAAATAAGATGTAAAACATGATAAACATCACATGCAATCAAATAGTGACATGATATGGCCAATATCATTTTGCTCCTTTTTGATCTCCATCTTCGGGGCGCCATGATCATCGTCGTCACCGGCATGACACCATGATCTCCATCATCGTGTCTTCATGAAGTTGTCTCGTCAACTATTACTTCTACTACTATGGCTAACAGTTAGTGATAAAGTAAAGTAATTACATGACGTATAAGTTGACACGCAGGTCATAAATAAATTAAGACAACTCCTATGGCTCCTGCCGGTTGTCATACTCATCGACATGCAAGTCGTGATTCCTATTACAAGAACATGATCAATCTCATACATCACATATATCATTCATCACATCCTTTTGGCCATATCACATCACACGGCATATGCTGCAAAAACAAGTTAGACGTCCTCTAATTGTTGTTGCAAGTTTTTACGTGGCTGCTATAGGTTTCTAGCAAGAACGTTTCTTCCTACGCCAAAACCACAACGTGATATGCCAATTTCTATTTACCCTTCATAAGGACCCTTTTCATCGAATCCGATCCGACTAAAGTGGGAGAGATAGACACCCGCTAGACACCTTATGCAACTAGTGCATGTCAGTCGGTGGAACCAGTCTGACATAAGCGTACGTGTAAGGTCGGTCCAGGCCGCTTCATCCCACGATGCCGCCGAATCAAGATAAGACTAGTAATGGGAAGTAAATTGACAAAATCGACGCCCACAACAACTTGTGTTCTACTCGTGCATAGAAACTACGCATAGACCAAGCTCATGATGCCACTGTTGGGGATCGTAGCAGAAATTTAAAATTTTCTACGCATCACCAAGATCAATCTACGGAGTCATCTAGCAACGAGAGGGAGAGGAGTACATCTACATACCCTTGTAGATCGCGAGTGGAAGCGTTCAAGAGAACGGGGTTGATGGAGTCGTACTCGTCGTGATCCAAATCACCGATGATCCCAGCGCCAAACGGACGGCACCTCCGCGTTCAACACACGTACGGAGCGAGGACGTCTCCCACGCCTTGGTCTAGCAAGGAGGAGGGAGAGGTTGAGGAAGAGGGCTCCAACAGCAGCACGACGGTGTGGTGGTGGTGGAGCAGCAGTACTCTGGCAGGGCTTCGCCAAGCTCTTGCGGAGGAGGAGAGGTGTTGGGGAGGGGAGGGGCTGCGCCTTGGATGTGGTGTGCAGCCCTCCCCTTGCCCCTCTATTTATAGGGGGGAGGAAGGGGGCCGGCCCCCTCTAGATGAGATCTAGAGGGGGGCGGCGGCCAAGGGGAGGGGGCTTGCCCCCCAAGCAAGGGGGGCGCCCCCCTTAGGGTTTCCCCCTCAACCCTAGGCGCATGGGCCCAAGGGGGGATGCGCCCAGCCCATGTAGGGCTGGTTCCCTTTCCTCGACGGCCCATTAGGCCCTCCGAGAGAGGTGGCCCCTCCCGGTGGACCCCTGGAACCCCTCCGGTGGCCTCGGTACAATACCGATATGCCCCCGAACCTTTCCGGTGACCGTATGACAACTTCCTACATATAAATCTTCACCTCCGGACCATTCCAGAACTCCTCGTGACGTCTGGGATCTCATCCGGGACTCCGAACAACATTCGGTAATCACATACAAGTCTTCCTAATAACCCTAGCGTCATCGAACCTTAAGTGTGTAGACCCTACGGGTTCGGGAACATGCAGACATGACCGAGACAACTCTCCAACCAATAACCAACAGCGGGATCTGGATACCCATGTTGGCTCCCACATGTTCCACGATGATCTCATCGGATGAACCACGATGTCGAGGATTCAAGCAATCCCGTATACCATTCCCTTTGTCAATCGGTATGTTACTTGCCCGAGATTCGATCGTCGGTATCCCAATACCTCGTTCAGTCTCGTTACCGGCAAGTCACTTTACTTGTTCCCTAATGCATGATCCCGTGACCAACTACTTAGTCACACTGAGCTCATTATGATGATGCATTACCGAGTGGGCCCAGAGATACCTCTTCCTCATACGGAGTGACAAATCCTAGTCTCGATTCATGCCAACCCAACAGACACTTCCGGAGATACCTGTAGTGCACCTTTATAGCCACCCAGTTACGTTGTGACGTTTGGTACACACAAAGCACTCCTACGGTATCCAGGAGTTGCACAATCTCATGGTCTAAGGAAATGATACTTGACATTTAGAAAAGCTCTAGCAGACGAACTACACGATCTTGTGCTATTCTTCGGATTGGGTCTTGTCCATCACATCAGTCTCCTAATGATGTGATCCCGTTATCAATGACATCCAATGTCCATGGTCAGGAAACCGTAACCATCTATTGATCAACGAGCTAGTCAACTAGAGGCTCACTAGGGACATGTTGTGGTCTATGTATTCGCACATGTATTACGATTTTCGGATAACACAATTATAGCATGAACAATAGACAATTATCATGAACAAGGAAATTTAATAATAACCATTTTATTATTGCCTCTAGGGCATATTTCCAACAATGACCACTGTATCAGATAGAGGAACCCAGTTTACTTCAAAGTTTTGGAATCAGTTGCATGAAACTTTGGGAACCAGACTAGAGTTCAGTACAGCTTTTCACCCGCAAACAGATGGACAGACTGAAAGAGTAAATCAGATTCTGGAGGACATGTTGAGAGCTTGTGCGCTAGACTATGGATCTAGTTGGGACGATAATTTTCCTTATGCAGAGTTCTCTTATAACAATAGTTATCAAGTCAGTTTGAAGATGGCCCCTTTTGAAGCAATGTACGGAAGGAGGTGTAGAACACCGTTATTGTGAGACGAAGTTGGAGACCGACAGTTGTTTGGACCAGATTTGATTAAAGAATCTGAAGAGAAGGTTAAGCTAATTCGCGATAGACTCAAGGTAGCCCAATCCAGGCAGAAGAGTTACGCGGATTCGAAACGCAAGGAGACAGCCTACGAAGTCGGAGACAGAGCGTATCTTCGAGTATCACCACTCCGAGGAGTGAAGCGTTTTGGAGTTAAGGGAAAGTTAGCACCACGTTTTGTGGGACCATACAGAGTTTTGGAACGTATGGGAGACGTTGCTTACAAGTTGGAACTACCCGAAGGATTGTCCGGAATTCACGATGCGTTCCACGTTTCTCAGTTGAAGAAGTGCCACGCGGAGATGGCAGAAATTCCTCTGAGGGATACAGTGCCACTAGAAGCAATACAGTTAGATAGCGATTTTACCTACGAGGAGAAACCAGTTAAGATACTCGAGTTTGCCAGACGAGTTACACGCAGCAAGGTTATCAAATTTTGCAAGGTTCAGTGGAGTCACCATACTGAGGATGAAGCCACTTGGGAACGAGAAGAAGACTTACGAAAGGATCACCCTCACCTATTTTCTAGCCAACCCGAATCTCGAGGGCGAGATTCATCTTAAGGGGGGTAGGTTTGTAACATCCCAAATTTTCAATTTGGAATGTTATACATTAGATCATCATTCCATATCATGTTTTATTGCATTTTCGTTGATCCTAGAAATTCCACGCAACTCAAGGACCCACGGAGAGAGTTGGGGATTTCGTTATTTTCATATTTGGGTTTTTCTCGAATTATGAAAAGAGGATCGTTTGATTTTAATTATTTTCTCTAAAATATTTCTTTTATTAAAAATAAAAGAGAGAGTATAAAATGACTTCCTCAAAATAAAGAAATATCAAAGATTTAATATTAAAATCAAATAAGATTTTTACTCGGAGTTTTTTCGCTATTTTATTTGAATTAGGAAAAAAGTGCATTTTTCAAAATTGCATTTTAGGCCCAAATAAATGTTCACTTCGTCCGGCTTATTTTTAGAGGACGGGAAAAAATTATTTCAGGATTTTTGGAGTCCGTTTAGTATTTTCTTTCTTTCTTTTTCTGCACGTCGAAATTATATAAAAAATCGACCGACTTAGGGCCGTATTCGGCCAGGACTTCTCGGGCCGGCCTTTAAAAGCTGCCGCCCGAGGCCCGTTCAACCCGCCCTGCCACCCGAACCCTAACCCTAAGCCCCACCGCCCCGCGCCGCGCACCACCGCCTGCGCCCCGCGCCGCCGCTCGCGCCAGAGCCCGCCGCCGCCCGCCGGAGCCCCGCCGCCGCCGACTTGCCAGACCCCGCCGGAGTTCGAGGTAGCCACCGGTTTTTTTAAAAAAAACTGATCAGTTTTATTTCGTAAACCCTAGATCCGTTTTTCTTTTAGATCCGGTTCGGTTTAGTTATTTAGCGAACGCCCGCTTTTACGTTCGGTTTTGCGAACGGTTTTCACCGTTTAGCCACAGATAACAAATGTTCGTTCGTTAGCCTGTTCATCAGTTTTTCTTTTTCTCGGATTTTTCGCGATTATTTTCAATCGCGATTTCTGATCCATTTTTCGTTCTAGTATAACTTTTCGCTCGTTTATCGGAATCAGACGATTCAAGCGCCTAGAGTTTCGTCTCGAAACCCTCTTTCCGTTTAACCAACTTCAACAAGTTTTTGCTACTGTAAAATTTGACCTAGGTCCAGATTAGTAAACGAAGCTTGTTTCTCTCGCTGTTTGAGTTTTGTTGCTTCGTTTGATTTGATGCTTTTTGCCAACCGGAGTTTTTAAGTTGAACTTTCTGATTAGATCTCTTATTTGAGTTTTACTTGTGATTTTGCTTGATTGCTTATTGTATGCTTGTTTGATTATGATAGAGTACCCGGAGTGCGAAGCGTGCTACATCGAGTCTCTAGGTTTCGCGGATCATCAACAAGTCAAGTAACACTTTGATCATACCTCTTCCTACCCAGTTTTATTGCATTAGATCAGCCCTCAAACATTGCATGTTTAGGATCTGAATTAAATTGTGGGTTTGGGAAGTATATGAGGTAGTACCTATTCACCTGTTTATTATCAAACCCTGGGAGTTACTTCTACATTTCTTATATTTCTATGCTATGCTTGTAGACATGGATTGGGTTTGAGTGTTTTCGTGACAGATGTGAGATTGTTAAATTAATGGTTCAACTTAAGATGGAAACTTTAATACACATCTGGGCGGATTAAGGCACCTGGGGAACCCAGTGATTACCTGTATTTTTGGAAATCCCGGGGTACCGTGTGATTCTCCTATGGACCGCCACCCAGGCTCAAAGGGATCATAAGATTATTCATGCTGAAAACTTCCGTGTGCAGTCACAAGCTATTATGGGCTCTAGCATAGTTGATCAAGTCATGTGAACTCTTACAGTGGTAGACTAGCAGATGTAGGGGGTGTAGGTGTACCGGTCTACCCATCGTAAGGTGCTAACGCTTCTGAAAGACTGTGTCTCGGTCATCCGTTTCTCAAACACCTTGTAGTGCAAGAATTCCAATGGAGGAGATCGAGTCTTGTGGGAAAAAGTGCACAAACCTCTGCAGAGTGTACAAACTAATCATGGTTAGTCGTGTCCCCGGTTATGGACATCTTGAGTATCTAGTTCTTGGATTATCATGTGGATCTCATCACTCTTAATTTAATTTGATTGGGTTTAATGATGATTATTTTTAATTGGGATTGAGTTGGGTGAACCTTCTCAATGTTTAACAACTACCATGATAGTTAAATAAAAATTTATTCCTTTGCAGTAAGGAAAAATTGGCTTTCCGCAAAACCTATTAACCATACAGCTTCCTGATAGCTTTACATTGTTCATTACTCTCTTGTGTTACCTTGCTAGCATATTCTATGTGCTGACCCGTTTTCGGGCTGCAACGTATCATGTTGCAGACTTTTCAGACGACGAGTAAGGAGCCTTAGGTCGTGGTCTTTCACTCAGTGATGTCGTTGGAGTTGATGGACTCACTTTATCTTCCAAGCCTTCCGTTGTTATCGTATTAGATGGCCTTAAGCCATATTTATTGTAATAAGTTCTCTTTTGAGACATTCGATGTAATAAGTGTGTGATTGCCACTCTGTTATAAATCCTTCAAGTACTGTGTGTGTCAGCATTATCGATCCAGAGATGACACTTATACACAGAGATCAGACTGTTTGAGGTCTGTGTCGGCGTTCTGGGAATGGGGGTCCCCAGACCTGCCTGCCTGCGGCCTGCGGCGTGGCTCAAAGGGGGGCCCAGCGCAGCCCATCTTCACGAACACAAACCCAAGACCCTCGAGAGGGGCCAAGCCTCGCGGGGCGGACGACGCGGAGCTTCCTCAGGCACGGCCTCGTCAGGCTGGCTCACGAGGAGGCGGAGAGATCAAGGCGGGGTACCTCACAAGGTGCCCGTGACGCAAGCCATGACAACCGAGGGCGCCAGGCGGGTGCCAGCCCGCGCAGTGTCCTCCTTTTCTCTTTGGTGCAAAGGGGGCAAGCGCAGCCGCGGAGTACCGAGGCATCAGGAAAAGGTTGCCATTTTGGTGCAACGAGACCAAGACCAGGAGGACTACGAGATGGAGGTCATCATGGAGCCCAAGACGGCGTCATCACCAGAGCTTTGCGCAGGCGAAGACTACTTTTGTCAGGATAGCTCATACTAGTTGTCCCCCTTCAAATTAGCCTGCCATTATTGGCTCCCTTCCCGCTTGATATTTGGGAAGAGGACCAGGGCCTCTATAAATAGGATCAGCCACCCACAAGAGGGGGACATAGACACAGACAGACACACACACAGACAGACACACACACACACACCCATGGACACACAGAGACAGAGAGCTGAGGGGTTCGGAGAAGGAGGCTCTTGAGAGAGGGGTTTAGATCAGATAGAGAGAGAGAAGGGTGACTGAGCTCCTCCCAGCAGTTCATCGCCCCAGCCAAGAACAGACCCTCGCGGGGCTGTTCTTCCTTGTATTGTTCATCATCATCAGCCCAAGAGGCAATCCACCACACCACACACTGGAGTAGGGTATTACACCACAATGGTGGCCCGAACCAGTATAAACCCTGTGTCTCTTGTGCTGTTCATTCCTTAGTTTAGATCCTAGCAAGGCAGAGGGGTGCAGGTAGGTAGGAGACGAAAGCTCCACGCGCATCCCAGTGTTTGAACCTCAAGGGTCTGCCGGAACCCGAAATCCGACATTTGGCGCGCCAGGTAGGGGTGTGCTGGAGTCCACCTTCCACCGCTTCGCGCCCCGTCGCGTCGTCAACACCATGTCCGGCGACCAGGCGGGCAACCCAGATCCATGGGCGGCGTGGCCCGCCTGCGCAGAGCCGCTTGCCTCGAGCGACCCCGTGCCCCAGGCAGCTCGCGGTCCGTAGGGCGCTGCGGGCCGCGGGCGACGCGTACAGACTTCGACAGCTCTCACACCGCAGCAGGCGCGGTCGGCAGCAAGGGCCTCCAATCACGCCGCAACCACGACGCCGTACACCCGCAGGGAGCAGGCGAACTCGAGGGCCGCGCTCACAGTGGCCCGGGAGCTGCTGCAGTGCAGGCTGCTAGAGGGTGGCCATGACGTGCTGCTGGAGCGAGTGGCAGAGCTCCTGGGCTTCGCCGCCTCGGGGGCTCACCCCTTCTCCACCCAGCTCCCATCTCGAGCCCAGGGCGGCCCGCGCGGGGGCTCAGCGCGCGCCCGCAGGCTGCAAGGCTACTCCAACGCCAGCGAAGCTGTCAGCGCCGGACCGGCGGCGGTGCTGCCCCCGCTCCTGGTCCGCGAAGAAGAAGGACTCGACGCGGCCCGCGGCCCCAGTGGGCAGCCGTGTTGCCACCCCACGGTGGGCGCGTCAGGCAGGACCGCGTGGCATGCGGGGCATTACGGCATGGCATTCGGGATGACGGCGCCAGAGGAATACGTGCCCCTCATGATGGACCAAGGACACCCACACGAGAGCGAACAAGGCTCGCTCCTCAGCCCAAGCTGGGGGGACAAGGCACCAGAAGCTGAGCCTCTCCGGGAGCCCCGGGACGGTCCTACTGGCCACGCTGGGGGCGACGATTATCGGGTACCGCTAATTCTTCAGGGGCAGGTATACGCTAACCATTGATCGCAGGAGGTGCAGGTCGCCACAGTGAGCAGCTGCGCCGCTCGCACAGTCTCCTGCCCCTCGAGAGGAGGGCGCAGGGGGCTGCAGAAGAGGGGCCGGGATCCGACATCACCACCGCGGCGTTCGGAGCAAGGTGTTCTCAGGAGGTAGGCCCTCCGCTGGGGAGGTGCCTCAGAGCCTGCCCCCGGCGGAGGACCCGTGGTCGTCGGGGGAACCGCTGGCGACCGGTCTACCCCATCGGCGGCATCCTGGTTTCCGGTCGTCGTTGATGGCACTAGAGTGTGGCGCAAGGCGGGGCCCTCATCTGGCGATATGAAGCAAGGCCAGTACCTATGAAGAAGGCCCAGTGCCTGTGAAGCTCGCCGCCCCGTGACACTCTCACGTAATAATGAGTGGGGCTGTACACGCCCCGGAGTCTCAGGGGTGCCGGCCTCAGGCCCTGGGGCTCCCTCCCACGCCCAGTGGCAGCACTTAGCTCCGCGCTGGTGGGAAGACGTCCAAGACTAGACTAGGTGACGGACGCGGCCTTTTGTTTGCTTTCGTTGCTCTTCCCTTTGGTTGTCGCTTTCCCCCGCTGGATTCAAGTTGGATTCGAATTTGAGATTTGCGTGTGTTCGGGGAAGGGGTGCTTAATCTCGTTCGAGCAATTTCTCGCGTTTTGGTTACCGCTTCGCCTCAGCTGCCTCCCCTCGCGAGCCCCTCGCGAGCCGGGTCAGGCCTAGCTTGCGCGCAGCCCAGACTGCCGCCGACGTGACCTCTCAGGAGGGTGTTTTACTGCAGATCCTACAAACCCAATCAGGGAATACTCGAGACACCACAACCTCCCACGGGATGCCTCAGGGCCAGCACGGGACAAAGGTAAACTAGCCGACCAATGCGTCGCTTGGGCCAACCACTTGGCGCGGGCGCATGGGCAATGTCGCGTCTACTAATACGATGAACACAAGTTTTACATAAGGGGCTCCCCCTTCAAAATGCTCTCACTGCAATCGGGCCAAAACCTGAGTTCTATTCATGCAGGGTAAGGAAGTAGGAGCGATGCACAATCAGTTGGATGAATCCCCCAATGCGTTCTCAGGAGCACCACCCGAGCCGTTGCTGGCGTCGCTGAACCCGCCATCACTGTCCGCGTCGCCGTCAGCGGCGCCAGGGCCGTTCACCACGCCGCCCTCGACGGCCGCCACGATCACGTCGTCGTTATCTGAAGCAAAGGTCCTGATTAGAGCCTCCACATTGTCTTCCACCCAGTGCGCCAGGTCGCCTCGGACGGCCTGGGGGACTGGGGCGATGGCGGCGTCAAAATCAAAGTGGGGATCCATATTCCGGAGGTGGCTGAAGATGTGAGAAAAGGCGCGCCTAAGTAGGGCGCGGCTCCTCTCCTCCACAACCTGGCCCTGACCGATCGCGCCTCCAGTTGCGTCACCACGTCAGTGAAGAACTGAAGATTGCCAGCATAGTTGACTGTGTGCGGCTCGCCAACAGCTGCCTCGCAGATGTTGCCCAAGGCTGCATTGGCTCTCTCCCGGAGCGTGGTGAGCATGGGGCCGTGCTCATGCTCCAGGATCTGTCGCTGACGTATCTCGTCCGTGTTCTGGCCCGCGACGACCTCGGCCTCCTCCACCCGCTGGCGGAGAAGGAGCACCTCGGCCTGGGAGGCGGTTAGCTCACCTTGCGGCACTTCAAGAGCGGCCCGGAAAGCGTTGGCCCGCCGCGTCGCCTCCTCCAGCTTGGCCCTCAAGGCAGCAGTCCTGCCTTCAGCTTCGGCCCAGATCAACCCCAGCTTCTCTTCGAACTCGTGCTCGAGGTTCAAACGCGCCATCGCCACTCGACGTCCGACCTCCTCTAGGACGCGCGCTTCCTGTGCAGCAACATCATCCTCCGCCTGCGTCACCAAGCGCTCCCTCGTCTCCAGACGCTCGTACTCTCGGGTACGTTCGGCGGCTTCCAGCGTCAGCACCTCCTCACACTTCTGGAGCTCTGCTAAGTCGCCGGAGGCCACCTTCATCGACGTGAGGGCCGCCTCGTGCAGCTCCACCTGCTCCTCCAGCGAGTGGCACCAGGCCAGGAGCTCCCGAGCCCGCTCCTCCGCCGCCGTTCGCTGCCGGTCAGCTTCCCGAGCCTCCTCAGCGGCCCGAGATCGGGCCCCCCGAGAGACCACCAGCGATGCCTTGGCCTCTGCATCGTCAAGATCGCGCTGATGGCGCGCAAGGGCGATGGCGCCCTCCAGCTCGCGCCTCTATGCAGCCAGGCGCAGGCCCTCGGCCTCAAGGCGCGCGTCTTCATCGGCAAGCTCCTCTCCAAGCAGGCTTACCGCGTCAGCCGCCCTTCGAAGGAATCCTTGGCGGAGAGCGCGACGCTCCCGAGCACGCTCGTGCACGACTTCCACACCATCATCTGCCCCAAGCAAGCGTCGGGGGCCGCGAGTCAGCACTCCCCCTCCGGGCTGGGGGCTGGGGGCTGGCACCCTCGCAACGGCCAGGCATGCCGCATTAGAAGCCCGGCCGGGGGCCAGCCCGTCCCCGGGTGAAGAGCGCAGAAAGCGCCTCAACCAATCGCAGTCCACGACCAGGCGAGAAGCCCACGGCAGGCAGGCTATGCCACGAGAAGGCCCACGAAGGATCACGAGGTGCGCGGGGCCACGATACGCCTCGGGACGGTACGCCTCGTCGATCGCCCTCGCCACAAGGGCTCCACCGCTTGGAGCGCTTGAAGACGATGGAGGGGGCGAACGCGAGCTCGGCTGGAAGGGGCCTGCGGAGCGATGGTCAGTAAGAGCAACAGAAGGATCGGGAGCTGGGAAAGGAGAAGGCTTACTCGTCAGTGGCGAAGTACTTCCTACGCTTCAGCAGGCGACACGGGTAATCGTCGCCCAGGGCCTCCCTTCTCTTCCGGAGTGCCTCAAAATCCACGCGGAAGCGGTCTAAGAGTCGGGCGCAGGGATCAACCTGTGACGAAGATGGAGCGTCAAGGCGATGTGCGTCAGGGGCGCCTGCCTGACGTGCGCCGCCAGTCGCCTCGCCAAGAGAAGCCGCCGGAGCCTCAGTGGCCTCGGTCGTAGGCGCAAAAGGCAGTTGCTTGTCACCCTCAGCCTCGGCGGCACGGGCCCCGATAACTGCTTCCTCACGAGCCTCGACCGGCGCTGTCACCCCGCCGGGAGCCCCCTCGGCCTCTGGCGCCTCGTGCCTCCCTGCTCCGCCACTTGAGGAAGAGTCGCCTTGGCCGACTGGAAGGACAGTCACCACCACTGGGTTCTCGCGAGGCCCCTGAAGGCCGGCGGGGCGCGGCCCCTACTCATCGAAGATAGGCATCTGCCTCACAAAATCGCCCCCGCTCTGGCAGAAGTACAGCAAGGCCCCTCCCTGCTGGATACTGCCAAGGTTGGGGTCCCCCGTCAGGGTCAAGAGCGCCGTCCTCAGCACTTTAGGCGTCAGGTCCTCTTCCTGGAGCCTCATACGATCACCGCGCCCGCTGAAGGCCCACATCCGGCGGGAGTGGCGCTGGAGAGGAGCAACGCGGCGTAGCAGGAACTCCTTCACCACCTTGGGCGCTGTCGCGCCAAGCGACCTCAAGAACGCGAAGCGGTGCCAGACGAAGACGAGCCGGGGGCTCTCAAGCGTCTCCTGGCCCCAGCCTGAATTGGGGACAGCAGGCAAAGTTGGCTCTGACAGCAGGGGGCTGGGCACCCCAGCATCCACATACAACCACCGCTCGCGGAACCCAGCTGCGGGCGGAGGGAGCTTGAAGTCAATCCCAGAGGCCGCCGTCTCAGGCGCGGCAACGAAGCTCACACATGCCCAGCATTGGGTAGGGTCAACAAGGCGCAGCGAGAAGAAGTGGCGCAGCAAGGCGACCGAAGGAAGGATGCCCATCATGGCCTCGCAAACAAAGGCGAAGACCAAAAGGAGGGTGATGGATTCAGGACCCAGATGCATCATGTGGATCTGATAGTGGGAAAGCACGGCATTGAAGAAATCGGAAAAGGGAGGAACCAGACCCGCCCACAGGGCGTCGGCAAAGTACGGGACCTCGGTGGCTATCCTGTCGATGGAGAAGTGGGACGCGGGCCAGGCCGTCGTCCTCCCGCATTCATTGAAGATGGTGGCCAGGGCCAAGCTGACCTTGCCCAAACCCTCGGCGGGGGCCACCAACGGCGGCGGGCAAGGCGGAGACACGGGTTTCTTCCCTCTTCCCTTCTTCGTCGGAGCCATGGCGATGGGAAGGGGGGGGAAGGTTCAAGATTGAGTTGAGAACAGAAACCAGAGTTCGAGCGGAGGAAGGACGGAGGACGCTCGAGCAACCAAAAAGGGGAACGGCTGTGTACAACTACGGGTCCGCCTAGCATGGCGCAAAATAAGGAGGGCGTGGGGGAACAGTGCCGCCCACGTCCAATCAGCCGCCATGCGGCGCCCAAGGCCGCAGGCTGTTAGGGCCCGCGGTGCTTCGCTCTTGCCCTTCCGCCTTCCTGCACGGCCAAGTTCGGGCGTGCCTTGGGCCCGGGGGCTACTGTCGGCGTTCTGGGAACGGGGGTCCCCAGACCTGCCTGCCTACGGCCTGCGGCGTGGCTCAAAGGGGGGCCCAGCGCGGCCCATCTTCACCAACACAAACCCAAGACCCTCGTGAGGGGCCAAGCCTCGCGGGGCGGACGACGCGGAGCTTCCTCAGGCACGGCCTCGTCGGGCTGGCTCACGAGGAGGCGGAGAGATCAAGGCGGGGTACCTCACAAGGTGCCCGTGACGCAAGCCATGACAACCGAGGGCGCCAGGCGGGTGCCAGCCCGCGCAGTGTCCTCCTTTCCTCTTTGGTGCAAAGGAGGCAAGCGCAGCCGCGGAGTACCGAGGCATCAGGCAAAGGTTGCCATTTCGGTGCAACGAGACCAAGACTAGGAGGACTACGAGATGGAGGTCACCGTGGAGCCCAAGACGGCGTCATCACCAGAGCTTTGCGCAGGCGAAGACTACTTTTGTCAGGATAGTTGATACTAGTTGTCCCCCTTCAAATTAGCCCGCCATTGTTGGCTCCCTTCCCGCACGATATTTGGGAAGAGGATCAGGGCCTCTATAAATAGGATCAGCCACCCACAAGAGGGGGACACGGACACAGACAGACACACAGACAGACACACACACACACACACACACACACACACACACGCCCATGGACACACAGAGACAGAGAGCTGAGGGGTTCGGAGAAGGAGGCTCTTGAGAGAGGGGTTTAGATCAGATAGAGAGAGAGAGAAGGGTGACTGAGCTCCTCCCAGCAGTTCATCGCTCCAGCTAAGAACAGACCCTCGCGAGGCTGTTCTTCCTTGTATTGTTCATCATCATCAGCCCAAGAGGCAATCTACCACACCACACACTGGAGTAGGGTATTACACCACAACGGTGGCCCGAACCAGTATGAACCCTGTGTCTCTTGTGCTGTTCATTCCTTAGTTTAGATCCTAGCAAGGCGAAGGGGTGCAGGTAGGTAGGAGACGAAAGCTCCGCGCGCACCCTAGTGTTCGAACCTCAAGGGTCTGCCGGAACCCGAAATCCGACAGTCTGGTCGCCACAGGAACCAAAGGAGACATAAATAGAGAGTTGCCTTTTTCACATTTTTGTTTGCATACTCTTGATATTGTAGCAGAATATTCATGATATGTGTAGCAGAATATTCATGATATGTGCTGCCTTACTATTTGCAACACACTTGCTCGTTTGACGCACGATCTTTTTATTTTATGAATGTTTTTTTTCTAGAAATCATTTTGCATTTTCCAAAGGAAACTTAAATTATGTCCTACCACATCAAATTTTTCTTTCTTTCCATGGCAGTTATAGGGAGCAGAAAATCATGCTTTGAAGATCTTTATGTTTCTCTTGTGGTGCAACCGAATAACTATACCATTGTTACATATATAACCGTGTTTTCAACGCTGACATGCTGCAAATCAAATTGAATCGGATCGCATGATATTCCAGTTCAATCTCTGAAATTGAATCGAATTATTAATTTGACTACAACTTGGATTCTTGATGAACAATCCGAACCTGTTTTACCAAAATCCAGATAAAACTTACGACAGCAATTGGCAGCATATAACGAGCTCTTGGGGCTTTACATTTGATATCTATTGTAAGCAAACGCAAGCCATCCACTCAATTACCACTCAGAGTCACTGCTACAAGCCCGCTATAGCAAAGAATGTATTGCAATAAAAACAGAAAAACTGAAGGGGTGATCATAAGCCTCATCAAATACCCAATTCTTGCAAAACGAGATCTTGCGAAGTGCACGGGCGACCTGCTGGCAGTATTCTACGCTAACATCAGAAGCCATCGGCTACCTGAAAGAACCAATAGCGTTGTTCAAAATTAAGAGCTGCAGAAACATTACCAGTCTTATTAACTTAATGGAGATGATATCAGACCACAAGATAATTTCATGTCAGTTAACAAGTAAGGTAAGCACAGGAAGCAACCACAGCATCGAGAGCATCCTTATAGCCTAATAAATACAGTGTACTTGTTTTCCTTGACCCTTAATTGTGGCAGTAATGTCTTGATAACACCACAGCCAAAACAAGTATCTACCTTTCTTAGGCACGCACACACAGAACTGAATGTGAAAAATCCAGGAGACCTTCCATGTGTGGTAAACTGAATCTAAGGTTAATGTAGTGCTCAACAGGTCCGACTTGTGGGCACTCAGTGGCCCTAAATGCAATGTAAACATTTTATTTGCAACCTAGTACAACAAAACCGAGGTCTAGAACAAAACATAGTGAATCTCTAGTCCTTAGGAATTGTGTCGGAAGGTAGAAAGCTCCAGCGTTACACTTATGCTGAAACATAAATATGTGTTTAACAACTACTCAACTATATACAGAAGGAAGATTATGAACTGCATATAAATTATGGACGATACCCCAGCTATAGCCAGCGACTTCAAACAAATTTGGGTCATTTCCTACCACAGAACCACATTAAAGGGGAAGAGATGCCAGAAGTGCCTGCAGGCCACATTAAAACACAACAAAAGATTGCACCTAAAAGCTACTACAAGGTATAGTTTGTTTGTCAGCTTGATGTTGATCAATCTTGTAAACGACGTAATATCTTCTTGATAGTATTTAATGAGCTGTTAGTTGGGCGGTATGATTCAGTCCATAGTTAGTGTTGTAATTGTCTTCTCTATCCTAATTCGAATGGCATGCAGCTCTCATTCGTACTCTTAAAACTAACCAGTTGATAAAGATATCTGTCACCAGCTATCAACTGTCAACTGCACGCACAGATATTACCACGATTCAGGCACAAATACTATTTATGGCACCATAATTTTCATTTATTTTGCCAAATAACTAATATTTTCAAAACCATGGATGTATTATTTTCAATTTTATCAAAATGTACAAACAAGAACCAATTGATCGGTAACAAATATGGTCCATAAAATTCATGAATTACAACCACCATAGTTTTCCAAATTAGTGATCCAATGCACAGAGCACACGAATATGCCATGTTTTTTTCAAGGAAAGGCAAGCCTCCTGGCTGCTGCATCTTTGGATGCAACTATAATTTTATTGCCAAGAATGCCAGGCATTAAGGCTGAACAAATCGCTCATAAACAAGAAAGAAAGAAAGAGAAAAAAATGACAAACGAATATAATACTGTGCATATGGCAGCAAGCATTAGTACAGTTGCTAAAAACAGTAAAAAATTGAGCGTACGCCTAGGCGCGCTTAAGCGCTGAGCAGAGGCCTACCACTTCGCTTTTGGGATTAGCACTGAAAAAAGCGCCCAGACGCCTAGGCATAGCGCCTAAGCGCTTGGTGTACACTCAGGGGTGCGGCGCCAGCTAAGTGGAAACTAAGCGGCGGCTAGGCGAGGACATGCAGGTAGGAGCGGCACCAATTTGGGGGCAAAAGAGAGGGAAAGGGATGTTCGGCTAGGCGAGAGAGAGAGGGAGAGGAGAGGGAGAGGGAGAGGGAGAGGGAGAGAGAGAGAGAGAGAGAGAGAGAGAGAGAGAGAGAGCGCAGAGAGCAAGGTGGCCTTACATGCTTTAAAATTTGATTTCTGGGTGTCCCTTGTTCATGTCGATGTCCGTACAAAATGCTCAAGCACCGCTTAAGCTATCATTGCACTAAGCAGAGGCACACCGCTCGCTGAGCACCTAGCACTTAAAAGAACCTTGCTAAATACTAATGATGCAACCAATTTACATTCCTAATGCGCATTAGTTAGAACTAGAAGGCTCCCTAAGCAAGAACGAAAATTGCAAGCTGTTACCAAACTTTCAAAAAATTATAGGTTAAAATACAAAAACAAATGAAATAAAGTGATCATCCAGAGCAAACACCACTTAGAAGCATATAAATACCAGACTTGCTGAACGGAAAAGGTTGCACCAGTGAACTAGAAGGCTCCTTAAGCAAGAATAGTATTCTTAGCTTACCATCTTACAGGCCAATCTTGACCGCCTAAATATATGTCATGAATGATTGACATTTCCTTTCAGCTTGAGTTCAAGCTCTAACTCTTTGCGCCTTACCTCCAGTTCTAAGCGTTTAATCTCAATCTTCATATGTTCGTTATCTGACCTCATCCTTTCCAGTTCCTTGTCCTTAATTTTACTGGATAGTTCCCACTTGAGGCGTTGTTCTGCAAGCTCCAGTGCCTCATTTTCGATTTTCAAGCACTGTTTTTCAAGTTCTGCAGATTGCAATACTAAGCCCTTCTGTGTCAAAGCCAAGCTGGTTCCATCTGGAACAACTTTGTTGATATCTAGTGCGATGCCATGGGGATTAGACCTCTGGCTACATTCGTGTGCACTCAAAGAGTTCCCAAAACCTGCATCCTCGTGATCCGCTGTATACCGCATCTTCTTTTGCATGGGTAAGCCCCCTTTATTGCTATGCGCCACATGATGGTCCTCATCATTATCTTCCTCATAATCAGAGTCTGAACTCTGGTCATCTTCATCGGCATCTCCACTTGCTCCTCTCATCATATCATTTTCCTCTTTGCACCTAAGAGCAAACTGCAGTGAACGCTGAAGTGGAAGATCTTCAGGCAAACTAATCCGGTTATTATTATGGTAGGAGCACATCTCCTCATAGAATAAGTGCCTTGAGCTCAGTATCTTCCTTGCGTCATCTTTCAACTTGTCAGAGAGATTATCCATGCGATCCAAAAGTGCTGGATTCTCCACAACCTTGCAAGTTGTACCCTGACCAAGGATATCTGTAAGCCTTTTGTATCTCTTATTGAGGTCATTGAACTTATCCTCGCACTGCTGCGGTGACACATTGCAACCTCGCTCGCCTATCACCTTTGATATTGCCTTCCACTTGCCTTTTTTATGCACCATTGCACAGTTCCTCCTTCCACATCCTAAATCAGCTCCTGGATCCTCACCAGTGTAGGACGCTGCAGTAATTAAAAGCTTAACCATTGAATCCGTCCACTTCATCCGCTGCCATGCTGAGCCCTTCTTTCCCTTGCTGCTGTGGCTATCAGTGGTATCCTCGTTCAGACCATGCTCCTCATCATCGCTCATGGAGTCCTTCTTGTGATAGTGGTGGTGGTGGACCTGGTGGTGATCAGCCTTCCTTTGTCCTCTGAATTGAAATTCCGACAAGTGGTCAGAATCTGTAACCTGGTTCATAGGCATGGGGAATTTGCCAGGTATCTGAGAGTGGTTGAAGCCCTGATTACCGGAGCTTGGACCGTGCATTTGCATGGGATTCCGGTGCAAGTCTGAACTGCCATAAGTTGCTCCTTGCATAAAGTTTCCAGGTGGCAGGTTATTGCCTTCCATTCTCCCAAAGGATCATTCCACTACTAATCCGTCTTATATAATACCAAATACGAATGTAGAATTTGGCACTACTTCTTCAGCCTGAAATCCAACGCAAGAAAGTAATTCAGAAGAACTATTGAGCGGTCAATACTGATTACACATTTGAGAACTTCTTAACGATACAAATCTGCCCGTAAACACACAGATTGCACTTTAATCAAAATCACCTATATTGCGAACTGAGACCGTCCTAGATTTGGTATAACTATTAATGTGCAAGCAGTGAGTTGGGTTTCTTCGGCACAGTTCAACAGTAAATTCGAAAAGATTGCAGTCTCTTACGTCAGAGCACAGCTCGATACTTGAGTGAAACTGCCTAAACGACCAGCAACATGATGTAAAGATCTAATCAGTTGAACGGCATCAAACTAACAAATAGTAGAGCTAAAGAAGAATTTGAAGTAGAGCATCAGAGTTACATATGTGCATCAGACCTAAGTTACATATGCGTGGGATTCAGGTTTCAGAGAAGGAGCAGGCAAAAGAAACAAGTCACTATCTGAACAAATTCATTAATAATCGCCGAAGGGTGCTCTTCTGTCAACTGAATGGGGTCAGGGAGAAAGATCTGGCAGCAATAGAATAGTCAAATCGAAGAGAAGGCTAGTGAAGGCCGAAGAACAATCCGAGCAAGATAGGGCTTCCTTACCAAGAAGAAGAATCGCGTCCGGGTAGGTCTTCACTCGCTACCAATAGAGAGGACGAGAAAGAATGCCCACGAGGGAGATCTCCAGGCGTGGTTCGGCGGAAGGAGGGGGCGAAGCGAGCTTGGCGGCGACAGCGAAGGGCGTTTCGGCGTGCCGGCGATGGGGAAGACGACTTTCTGTCAACAACATTCCATTTCTTTCTCTCTTTTTTCTCCCTTTTGGTAAAGGAAGTGGTGTTGTTATTGTTAGAGAGAGATATTTACATGTATTTGGTAATCTACCATTTGTAATCTGTCTTCTATTCCGTATCTTATATCTAGTAGAGGTGTCTTGTCCTTCAAATCAATCCTATCCTCCCGCGCGGTCACCCACGAGGCGGCCGTAGAGGGTTCCCAGATCCTCCCGCCGCGAGTCTTCCCTCCTCCTCCCTCCTCCCTCGCCGCCACCAGGGGCGTGGCCGGGCGAAGCCCGACCGGCGCCGGCGGCAGGCGGCTGGGGTCCGGCTTCGGGCTCCCGGCGGCTGCGTTGGTTTCTCTCCGTCGCGGGCATGCGGTGGTGGTGCGGCTCGGCCTGTGGCGGTCCGGTGACCTGGTGGTGGTGGCCGGCGGTGGGCGTGGTGGTGGTGCTTCCACTTGGCGGCTTTCTATGCAGGGAGGCAGGGGAGCGGCTTGGACAGGGGCGGCGTGCCGACGGTGTGCCGGCTGCAGCGCGAAGGCGGGAACTTTACGGGTCTCGGAGATCCCGGCCGGGCCTGTGCGGCCACGGGCCTAATATGTTCCTGCTATTGCGTCCGGTCAGCTACCATCATCGACGGTGGAGGTGGGGCCCTCCCGCGTGTCGACGGTGTTGCTGCCCTAGTCCCGGCTCCTATTCTTCATTGTGCAGGCCATACTTCGCAGTGTCGTGGTGAGACAGTGTGGGAAGCTTCATGATCAGATTGGCACAGGGTGGTGGTCAGTTTGATGGCGAGCTCCGGAGTGCCTGAGGTGAAGGTTGGGATCGGGAGAAATCCCTGTTGGCTTGGCCAAGGTGCCACCGGACCTTCCTGGAGGGCGTCGGGGCTACCCTACCTCTCTCCTCACCGCGTACCGGGGGAAACCCTTGGCAGCAGCGTCGTCATCGTTACGTCCTTTCTTGGAGGTGTTGATTGGTACCGGTGCTTCGGAGGCTCGAAGCTTGGAGGGCGATTTCCGGTGAATGCAGCGGCCACGAGGCTTCTTTGTTTTTTGTCGATCCGCCGTTGTCGGCATTTGTTTCTCTTGTATTTTCTCTTTCATTTCTGTTGGGCGTGATTGTGCTGCTTCCGCCCCAGCACCTGTTGTTGGTTGTCTCGGTTGGTTGCTTTGTATACAAAGCGGAGATACTCTTTTTCGGTAATAATACATCCATTGATTCCACAAATTCCTTCATATCCCTTATAACATGGTATCAGCCTAATCGATCCAACCCTAGCCGCCGCCCGCCACTTCCGCCTCACGCGCCGCCTCCGGAGGGTCGCGCTGCCCGTACCTAGGGTTTGTTTGTCGGTCATGTCAACCGGCTGCCCTAGAGAGTCTTTTTCCCGAGCCCTTGCTCCGGGTTTTCCTCTCTCGTCGGACGCTTTGATCAGCGTCTAACTTTTTGGTTTTTCAATCTAAAATCGGGTTGCGTTGCTCGCCGCCGTCGTTAACCGCACACCTCTACTCCGACACCAGCACGACCGGCCGACCACTTCTCCGACCCGATGCCCTTGCGCGGCAGGCGGCCGTCACGGTCGTCATCTGCGCCTCTACGCGCCCGTCACCCTCCACCGGTCGTCGCCGCCCTACTTCCACCGGGACTCCTGCATCACCATCCCGCCTCCGCCTCCGCCGCATATGTACGGGCGCCTCCACACGGCGTTGCGTTCGCCCCTCGGGGCTGGCCGCTCGGGCGCCCGGGTGCTGACGCTGACACGCTAGTCCACCCGTCATCACACGCCGTCCGTCGTCACCGGTTTCAGCTCGGACTTTGCCACAACCCCGCCTCCACCGAGCGGCGTCCATGATCTCATGCGCGATTGGATTGATCACCCGCCCACGCCGCGGTCCGCCCCGCCCACGTCGTGCGACCGATCGGGCATGTCTGTTGTTCGGGCCTCCGCAGGTCCTATGAAGATTGTCTCGAGTACAGCGCGCCCTTCCATCGATCGAGCATCGGGCTGTCCCTGCATCGCCCCATGGGGTCGTAGCATCGTTGACCCGTGGTTCTCCTCGTGGCTGCACCTACCCTCGCGCTGCCGCTACGTCGCCCCATCGGGCCATAGCAGATGATTGCTTGTATCTGTGTTGGTAATTCCCCGAAGAGGAGGGGATGATGCAACACAGGAAAGGTAAGTATTTCCCTCAGTTATGAAACCAAGGTTATCAATTCAGTAGGAGCAAGCAACACTATGTAAACAACACCTGCACACAAACAACAAATACTTGTAAACCAACGCATGAAGGGGTTGTCAATCCCTCAACGGTATTAACATAGATTAAATCATGTGAGATTTGATAAATAGATATAACTAAAACACAACATAAAATAAATAAATAAAAGTGCAACAAGGTATTCTTAGATTTAATATGATAGGAAATAGACCCCGGGCCGTAGATTTCACTAGAGACTTCTCTCAAGAAAATAGCATATGCTGGGTAAACAAATTACTGTTGGGCAATTGACAGAAAAGCAAATAATTATGACGATCTCCAAGGAAATGATCATGTATATAGGCATCACGTCCAAGATTAGTAGATCGACTCCTGCCTGGATCTACTACTATTACTCCACACATTGACCGCTATCCAGCATGCATCTAGTGTATTAAGTTCATGAAAAAATGGAGTAATGTAATAAGAACGATGACATGATATAGACAAGATTTATTCATGTAGGAATAAACCCAATCTTTTTACCCTTAATAGCAATGATACATGTGTGTCATGTCTCTTTCTATCACTGAGATTGAGCACCATGAAAGGATCAAGAAGAGGTGTCTAGAGGGGGGTGATTAGACCCTCAACAAAGAAAAGTAGCAGTTTTTAAGTTCTTTAAGTTAAGGTGGAGTTTTAGCACAAGTTTAAACATTCACAATACGTTTCAAGCAAGCATGGCAAGAGTATATGAGCAGTGGAAAGTAAAGCATGCAAGTTGCAAGAAAGTAAAGGGATGGGATTGGAGTGTGCAAACGCAATTGGAGACACGGAGATTTTTGGCGTGGTTCCGATAGGTGGTGCTATCATACATCCACGTTGATGGAGACTTCAACCCATGAAGGGTAATGGTTGCGCGAGTCCACGGAGGGCTCCACCCACGAAGGGTCCACGAAGAAGCAACCTTGTCTATCCCACCATGGCCATCGCCCACGAAGGACTTGCCTCACTTGGGTAGATCTTCACGAAGTAGGCAATCTCCTTGCCCTTACAAACTCCTTGGTTCAACTCCACAATCTTGATGGGGGCTCCCAAGTGACACCTAACCAATGTAGTACACACCACTCTATGAAAGGTAATAAATGGTGTTTTGATGATGAAATCCTTGCTCTTATGCTTCAAATGATAGTCTCCACAACACTCAACTCTCTCACACAGATTTGGATATGGTGGAAAGATGATTTGAGTGGAAAGCAACTTGGGGAAGGCTAGAGATCAAGATTGGTTGGATTGGAATGCTTGGTCTCAACACATGAGTAGGTGGTTCTCTCTCAGAAAATGAGTAGTGGAAGTGTAGGCACGTTCTGATGGCTCTCTCTTAAATGGAGAAGGGGGTGGAGGGGTATTTATAGCCTCCACACAAAATCTAGCTGTTACACACAAAAGAACCAAACTCGGTGGGACCAAATAGTGAAACTTGGTCAGACTAATATGGTTCAAAATGTGAATGTTAGGCTTTTTAGTGGGACCGATATGATCAACTCGGTGGGACTGATGTTCTAGGGTTAGGGTAAAACCTAAACTTGGTTTGACCGACTACACAAACTCGATGGGACCGATTTTGGTAATAAGCAAACATAGAGTTGGTCAAGCAAACTCGGTTGGACCGACTGCATATTTCGGTGAGACCGAAATAGTTGCAACAAGCAACAAAGAGTTTGCAAGCCCATCTCGGTGAGACCGAACTGATTAGGGTTTCTGGCAGTGGCTATCTCAAGTGAACTCAGTGGCGCCGGATAGATCAAATCGGTGGGGCTGAGTTTGACTTTAGGTTTAGGACATATGTGGAAATGAGAAAGTGGTTGAGGGCTTTGGAGCATATCACTAAGCACTTTGAGCAAGCAAGCCATTAAGCAACACCCCATCCCCTTTTAATAGTATTGGCTTTCCTATGGACTCAATGTGATCTTGGATCACTAAAATAGACATGAAGAGCCTTGATATTTTGCCAATCTTCTATCCTTAGCTTCTTGAAGGGGTTCCACATCCTCTTGTCCATGCCACGCCTTTGTTGATCTTTCTGAAATATACTAGATAAAAATATTAGTCCAACAAGAGATATGTTGTCATTAATTACCAAAATCACCCAGGGAGCACTTGTGATTTCAATCTCTCCCTTTTTGGTAATTAATGACAACATACATCAAAGCTTTGGATAAAGATATGAGGAATAACAAGTAAAGCTTTGGAAGGACATGTAACATGCATAGGCTCACCTTACATGTATGCAATCATGTGAAGATAGAATATAAGAGCATGAATGCATAGGTATGTTAGAGCAAGCAATGAGTTACATGTATCTTGGCTATATGCATTAGAGCAAATGATGTAGATACAAGAAATATACCTTCATGTTCATGAGTCCTTCTTGCAAACAGTATGTACATCAGCAAGAGATCATCATGCACATGAGTGTGATGCATATACTTACCTTGTGGTCTTGAGCTGGCTTTGGAGGAGGTAAACTTGAGAAAACAAGGTTAGATAACACAAGAACACCTACTAAGGAAAGCAAGATGAGAAAACCACAAGAGTACCAAGGTTGGGATGACATGTAGAGAGTGAGTACTTAGTACTCTATTTGGATATAGACATGTCCCAAAGAGTAAAGATATGCAATGAAATCCCAAGATTTTCTTCCCTTGGAAATGGGCTCTTTCTCCCCCTGAATTTGATATTTGAAAATGGGAGAAGATAGGGAAAAGAAAATAGGAGCAAAACAAACATAACACATGCTAACATGTCTTTCCCCTCTTAAAGACATGTGACTTCTCTCCTGTATGATTGATAAGCATCTGGAGAAGCTAAAGGCATGCTTTCTCCCTTATGTGATAAGCTTTGATGTACTCTCTCTCCCCCTTTGACATCAATTTCCAAGAAAAGGTTTGGAGCATGAGTCAAGTAGGTTTGGTCCTTGATTCACATTACAAAGCGACATGTAATTTAAGATGCTGGTAGAGGACAAGAATCATCGAGTGGAGCTGGAAGAGATATGTAGGATGCAAATGGCAAAATGTTTTCTCAGTATTGAAATCGGTGACTCTGAGTTATTCTCATCGGGTGACACCGAGTTGGTAGTGTCATAGATGATGTATATCGGTCAGACCGGGTTTGTCCTTGTTGGTTGGACCGATGAAAAATCTACAATGTGGCATTGTAGTTCGGTCTAGCCGGGATGTATAAATCGGTGAGACCGAGTTCAATACAGAGGAAAGATTTTGTCATCTCAGCTCACTAGGCAAATAATATCTCACAAAGATTTACAGGGAATTAACTGAAAGATTTGCAATGAATTGGATGCAAGGAATGCAGAACATAAAAGAAGAGAAAAAAAATCTAGATGAAGTGAAAGGGAAACATGCTAGGCACAAATGCAAGGACTAAAAAAACACTAGAGAACTTCATCTAGAGAGGGTCGGCGACAAAGTCACCTATGTTAGAGTATATTGACTGAGGAGTCAAGTGAGAACACTTGATCGTAGGTCATACTCATCGTTTAAGCTCAAAATGGGATTGCCATTTTTGTTTAAGCATTTTGATGTATTCTCATCTTGTTGAGCTGCTTTGACCCATGTCTTGGGGTAAAGCTTCTCTAAGATGGAATAACATACCTTGGGGTGGTGGTGTTGAACTTGATCATGTAGTTGAACTTGTGTGGGATGCTCAAGGTTGGTGTAACTCATCAAGAGTTGGGAGCACCGCTTGTAGTTTGAGTTCATCTACCTACATGGGTTAGTCTTGCAAGGAAGAGCACTTGTGTATCCAAAATGACAAGCATGAAGTTTGATACGAAATGAAATTTGATATATCGAGATTCTCAAAGGATATGTTGAAAGGATTCATGCTTCCTTGTCTTCAACCACCATATTGTAGAGACTTGGTGATGTACAGATTGATCAAGATGTGAGTGAGTTGCAATCTCATAGATTTGGATTCATCCAAGTACCTACAAGGGTTTGATGACATGCAAGGGTACAAATATAGATCCAAGACATATGATCATCATCATAAGAGAAATATCAAGGATTAGTCAAATGCTCATGCCTTGCATGCATCCAAATGGAGTTTCTACTCCAAGTTTGAGTAATCAATGATGTTCAATTCACCTCTCAAACGGCAAAATACTTTCTCATCAAGCGGTTTGGTGAATATATCCGCCAATTTCTTATCGGTATGAACATGCTTAAGATCAATGTCTCCTTTAGCAACATGATCTTGAATGAAATGATGACGAACTTAAATATGCTTAGTTCGTTGCACGGGATTGTGAGCATCTTAATAGCACTTCCATTATCACAAAGCAATGGAACATGTTTCACATATATCCCATAATATGTAAGAGTTTGGGTCATCCAAAGTAATTGAGCACAACATGAACCGATGACAATGTATTCCGCTTCGGCGATGGATAAGGATATCGAGTTTTGTTTCTTGGAGGACCAAGACACAAGAGATCTACCAATAAATTGACAAGTACCCAAAGTGGACTTTCTATCAACCTTGTCACCAGCATAGTCCGAGTCCGAGTAGCCAACAAGATCAAAACAAGACCTCTTAGGATACCAAATGCCAAAATTTGGTGTATGAATTAAGTATCTCACTATCCTTTTCATAGCCTTAAGATGACATTCCTTAGGGGCCGCTTGATATCGTGCACACATGCACACACTTAGCATAATATCGGGACGGGAGGCACATAGATATAACAATGAACCAATCATAGAGCGATAGACCTTTTGGTCAACTGGTTTGCCATCCTTAGTCAAGTGAAGATGTCCACTAGTAGGCATGGGTGTTTTCATACCTTTGCTTTCTTGCATGTTGAACTTCTTGAATAAGTCCTTGGTATAATTTGTTTGGGAAACAAAGGTACCCTCCTTAGTTTGCTTGATTTGCAAACCAAGAAAGAACTTGGGTTCACTCATCATAGACATCTCAAACTTCTCCGACATTAGACTTCCAAACTTTTCACTAAAATGAGGGTTAGTCGAACCAAATATGATATCATCAACATAAATTTGGCACACAAATAATTCACCATTAACCCTTTTAGTAAAAAGAGTGGAATCAATCTTTCCAATCTCAAAGCCTTTTTCAATAAGGAACTTGGTCAAGCATTTATACCATGCTCTAGGAGCTTGTTTAAAACCATAAAGAGCTTTGTGAAGTTTGTAAACATGGTCAGGTTTCTTAGGATTAACAAAGCCGGGAGGTTGTTTGACGTAAACTTCCTCCTCAATTTCACCATTTAGAAAAGCACTTTTAATGCCCACTTGATACAATGTGATATCATGATGATTGTCATAAGCAAGTAAGATGCGTATGGACTCAAGTCTAGCAACGGGGGCATATGTCTCACCATAGTCCATAACTTCGACTTGAGTGTATCCTTGGGCGACGAGACGGGCCTTGTTGCGTACAACTTGTCCATCTTCATCTTGCTTATTCCAAAACACCCATTTGATACCAATGACATTTTGGTTGTTGTCCGACTTTTCTACCAATGTCCACACTTGGTTCCTCTCGAAATTGTGTAGCTCTTCATGCATAGCGTTCACCTAGTCCGGATCATCAAGCACTTCTTCAACCTTCGTAGGTTCAATGCTAGAGATGAATGAATATTGTTCACAGAAATTAGCCAAACGAGTTTTAGAGCGAGTGATTCTCCTGGTTTGAATATCATTGAAGATTTGTTCAACAGGATGGTCTCTTGAAACTCTTGCTCTAACTCATGAGAGCTTTTGTTTGGGTCGGGGTGGAACATCTTCTTCATCATCTTGTTCGTCCTATTGGCCTTCTTCATTATTGGTGTTGTTATTCTCTTGTGGAGGTGGAGAAGGAGGTTGATGAGGTTCATCTTGGTGTACTTCCTCGTTTTCTCCATCTTGGCGTGTCCCACTTGTGGATGCCTCCGAGTCAACTCTTGGTTCACCTTGTCATAAGGAAGAAGCCTCCACTTGGACGGACGAGGTACTCTCCTTCACCTCTGTTGGGCGAATCTTGCCAATAGACAAGTCTTGGATTGCTTCCGAAGGGTCTTTGTCTCCTACATCAATATGCAATTGCTCTACTTGCGAGCCGTTAGATTTATCAAACTTCACATCTACCGTCTCTTCAACCTTTCGGGTGAAATTTTTATGGACACGGTAAGTGTGAGAGTTTGAGCCATAACCGAGTAGGAAACCCTCATGATATTTAGGAGAAAATTTAGAACGATGATGCTTATCAAGAATATAGCACTTTGAGCCGAATACTCGAAAGTATCCAACTTGGGGTTTGTTACTAGTGAGAAGCTCATATGTCGTCTTGCCAAATAGCTTGTGAAGATATAGACGATTTGTTACATGACAAGTTGTCTCAACTGCTTCCGCCCAAAACTGTTTTGGCGTCTTGTACTCATCAAGCATCGTTCTTGCCATCTCAATAAGAGTCTGGTTCTTCCTCTCAACAACTCCATTTTGTTGAGGCGTGTACATAGCCGAGAACTCATGTGAAATCCCTTCTTCATCAAGAAAGGTATCCACATTTGCATTCTTGAACTCCGTTCCATTGTCGCTACGAACCTTCTTGATCTTCACTTCAAATTGATTCTGGGCCTTCCTAGCGAAGTTCTTGAAGATCTGTTGGACCCGTGATTTATCATCAAGAAAGAACACCCACGTAAATCTTGACAAATCGTCGACTATGACTAAACCAAACGAATTACCACCGAGACTTTTATAGGCGTTTGGACCAAAGAGATCCATATGAAGTAGCTCGAGTGGTCTTCTCGTGGTCATGATGTTCTTCATAGGGTGGCTTCCTCCAACCTGTTTTAGTGCTTCATAAGCACTGCACAATCTATCCTTGTCAAATATAACATCTTTCACTCCAAGGATATGATCACCTTTAATAAGCTTATCAAGATTTCGCATGCCCACATGACCTAACCTTCTATGCCACAACCAACCTTTAGAAGATTTAGCAATTAAGAAAGTTCTAGGTTGAGCCTTTTTAGTGAAATCAACAATGTATAGGTCACCTCTACATATATTGGTAAAGACCAATTTATGATTATCCCTCCGAAACACTTGGCAATCTACTTCAGTAAATAGGATATTGAAACCAAAGTCAGCTAGTCTAGATACGGAAAGTAGATTATAGCCAAGAGATTCAACGAGCATAACATTTTGGATGGAGCTATCATGTGAGATGGCCACATTACCAAGGCCAACTACCTTACCCTTTGAGTTATCACAAAAAGTGACATACTTTCGAGGGCCGTCATTTTTAGCAAGCTTACGAAACATATCCTTGTCTCCGGTCATGTGATTGGTACATCCACTATCAAGAACCCATTCCTTTCCTCCAGCCATGTAGCCACGAAGATTATCCATAAGACCAAAGTGTCTCATAGACTCATCGAGATCAAAGTCACTATCATCATCATCATCCTCATCATAGTATCCATGTTCAACATCATCTTGTGATTGATCATCACCTAGAGAGAGTGATTCATTAGATATTTGATCATGACAATGTTCATCTTTATGAATTCTAATGACTTTCGAGATGATATTACTAATGATTACAACATCTCCTTTAGCACGCGTAAGGTCACGAAGCTCAAATAAACAATCACCAAACTTAGGATCTCTAGGATTCATCTTACTTAAAGCAATTGACTTTTGAAGAATCACATCTATATTTTGCAAGGAATAGTTTGGGAATCGTTCCACAAGAAATCTCCATAAGGTGTAAGCACAATCAAGAGTAGGCAAGCAAACAATCAAATTTCTAGGCAAACCTCTAGTGATAAGATTGATAGTTCTAAGATTGCGGATCATGTCAAGAGATTCATCAGGGGTAGGATGCAAGGGGTCAACAAGGGGCGCACAAGGGCTAGTAATGTACTTGTTCAAGTGATATTCATTTAAAATCTCAAGCATCTCATTTTTCCATCAAGTATAGGCACTCTACGTCTAAAACTCCCCATCATAGACCCATCCATCTTCCTCCAATGGCAATTAAACCAAAGCAATGGAGACCAATACTCTCATACCAATTGAAAGGATCGAGAAGAAGTGTCTAGAGGGGGGTGATTAGACCCTCAACAAAGAAAAGTAGCAGTTTTTAAGTTTTTTAAGTTAAGGTGGAGTTTTAGCACAAGTTTAAACATTCATAATACATTTCAAGCAAGCATAGCAAGAGTATATGAGCAGCGGAAAGTAAAGCATGCAAGTTGCAAGAAAGTAAAGGGATGGGATTGGAGTGTGCAAATGCAATTGGAGACACGGAGATTTTTGGCGTGGTTCCGATAGGTGGTGCTATCGTACATCCACGTTGATGGAGACTTCAACCCACGAAGGGTAACAATTGCGTGAGTCCACAGAGGGCTCCACCCACGAAGGGTCCATGAAGAAGCAACCTTGTCTATCCCACCATGGCCATCGCCCACGAAGGATTTGCCTCACTAGGGTAGATCTTCATGAAGTAGGCGATCTCCTTGCCCTTACAAACTCCTTGGTTCAACTCCACAATCTTGACGGAGACTCCCAAGTGACACCTAACCAATCTAGGAGACACCACTCTATAAAGGTAATAAATGGTGTGTTGATGATGAACTCCTTGCTCTTGTGCTTCAAATGATAGTCTCCCCAACACTCAACTCTCTCTCACAGATTTGGATATGTTAGAAAGATGATTTGAGTGGAAACCAACTTGGGGGAAGGCTAGAGATCAAGATTCTTCTGATTGGATTGGAATGTCTTGGTCTCAACACATGAGTAGGTGGTTCTCTCTCAGAAAATGAGTAGTGGAAGTGTAGGCACGTTCTGATGGCTCTCTCTTAAATGGAGAAGGAGGTGGAGGGGTATTTATAGCCTCCACACAAAATCTAGCCGTTACACACAAAAGAGCCAAACTTAGTGGGACCGAATAGTGAAACTCGGTCAGACCAATATGGTTCAAAATGTGAATGTTAGGCTTTTCGGTGGGACCGATATGATCAACTCGGTGGGACCGATGTGCTAGGGTTAGGGTAAAACCTAAAGTCGGTTTGAGCGACTACACAAACTCGGTGGGACCGATTTTGGCAATAAGCAAACAGAGAGTTGGTCAAACAAACTCGGTGGGACCGACTGCATATTTTGGTGAGACCGAAATAATTGCAACAGGCAACAGAGAGTTTGCAAGCCCATCTCGATGGGACCGAGATCCCATCGGTGAGATTGAACTAATTAGGGTTTCTAGCAGTGGCTATGTCAAGTGAACTCGGTGGCGCCGGATAGATCAAATCGATGAGGATGAGTTTGACTTTAGGTTTAGGACATATGTGGAAATGAGAAAGTGGTTGAGGGCTTTGGAGCATATCACTAAGCACTTTGAGCAAGCAAGCCATTAAGCAACACCCCATCCCCTTTTAATAGTATTGGCTTTCCTATGGACTCAATGTGATCTTGGATCACTAAAATAGAAATGAAGAGCCTTGAGCCTTTTCTAATATTATGTCCTTAGCTTCTTGAAGGGGTTCCACATCCTCTTGTCCATGACACGCCTTTGTTGATCTTTCTGAAATATACTAGATAAAAATATTAGTCCAACAAGAGATATGTTGTCATTAATTACCAAAATCACCCAGGGAGCACTTGTGCTTTCAATCCCCCCTTTTTGGTAGTTGATGACAACATACATCAAAGCTTTAGATAAAGATATGAGGAATAACAAGTAAAGCTTTGGAAGGACATGTAACATGCATAGGCTCCCCCTACATGTATGCAATCATGTGAAGATAGAATATAAGAGCATGTGAATGCATAGACATGTCAGAGCAAGTGATGAGTTACATGTATCTTGGCTATATGAATTAGAGCAATTGATGTAGATACAAGAAATATACCTTCATGTTCATGAGTCTTTCTTGCAAACAATATGTACATCAGCAAGAGATCATCATGCACATGAGTGTGATGCATATACTTACCTTGTGGTCTTGAACTGGCTTTGGAGGAGGTAGACTTGAGAAAACAGGGTTAGATAACACAAGAACACCTACTAAGAAAAGCAAGATGAAAAAACGACAAGAGTACCAAGATTGGGATGACATGTAGAGAGTGAGTACTTAGTACTCTATTTGGACATAGACATGTCCCCAAAGAGTAAAGATATGCAATGAAATCCAAAGATTTTCTTCCCTAGGAAATGCGCTCTTTCTCCCCTTGAATCTGATATTTGAAATTGGGAGAAGATAGGGAAAAGAAAATTGGAGCAAAACAAACATAACACATGCTAACATGTCTTTCCCCTCTTAAAGACATGTGACTTCTCTTAATGCTCGCTTATGATATTTTTCGTTTCTTGGTTGGTCGCTTCCCAATCTTTTGCTAGCCTTCATTTTGCAGTAGGTATGATCACTACTTGTGCATCCAAAATCCTTTAAACCAGTTTTGCCACATGAGTCCACCATACCTACCTATATGCGGTATTTTTGTGCCGTTCTGAGCAAATTTGTATGTGCCATCTCTAATTTTTCAAAATAAATTTCTCTTTTGTGTGCTCGTACCGCTCATGAAACAGTAGGGGGTGGCTAATATATTTCCATGCTAGATATGTTATTCTCACGATGAGTGTTTATTCACTTGTCATTGCACGAGAGTAAGTCAAAGGTATTAGGGATGCCCAGTCCCAAAATGAAAAATGAATTTACTTTATGTTGTCAAATAATAAATTCATTGGAAAGTGTTGGTATGGAAGGCACCCGTTGATATGGCTAGCCATGGAAAGTGAAAGTATGTTTGAAAAAGGAATAAACTTTAATTTATGTTTGGGAACCGCCTATGATATATCTAGCATGGAAAGTATTGGGAACTACTCGATCGTTCTCGTTGACAGGAAATCATGCCTCCCATAATGTTTTTATCTCTATCTTTTTCGCTTTGAGCTATGGCACCTCTACAAATCCCTACTTCCCTCTACGAAGGGCCTTTCTTGTACTTTATGCAATTTTTAATTTTTATTTGAGTCTCCATCTTCTCTTATAAAGCACCAACTAGCACTGGTACGCATCGGTCCTAAACAAACGGTTTAAAACCCCTTTCCGCGATGGCATTTGGAACCGTCGCCAAGTGAGTGTGGGCGATTGGGGGGTCCTTCCCACACGACCCAGAAACTGTCAGGGATAGGGCTTGAGGGAGTCCTAGATTATAGGGTATCCGGGCGGCTGGACTATATCCTTTGGCCGGACTGTCAGACTATGAAGATACAAGATTGAAGACTTCGTCCTGTGTCCGGATGGGACTCTCCTTGGCGTGGAAGGCAAGCTTGGCAATTCGGATATGTAGATCTCCTTCCTTGTAACCGACTCTGTGTAACCCTAGCCCCCTCCGATGTCTATATAAACCGGAGGGTTTAGTCCATAGAGAGGATATACAATCATACCATAGGCTAGCTTCTAGGGTTTAGCCTCTTCGATCTCGTGGTAGATCAACTCTTGTACTACTCATATTATCAAGAACAATCAAGCAGGACGTAGGGTATTACCTCCATCAAGAGGAACCGAACCTGGGTAAACATCGTGTCCCCCGCCTCCTGTTAGCATCTGCCTAGACGCACAGTTCGGGACCCCCTACCCGAGATCCGCCGGTTTTGACACCGACATTGGTGCTTTCATTGAGAGTTCCACTATGCCGTCACTGTAAGGAAGGATGCCTCATCTCGTTGTTAAAAACAACATTACCGCCGGGGGAGCCCCGGCTGTCGGCCAAACTCTCCGGCTAGGCAGTTTCATCATGACCGCCCGTTCGGCTGCTGCACCGATGATGACTTCTCGGGTCATCGAAAATAGCCTCCACGCCGGCTCGGAATTTGCCGAGCAGATGGATCCAATGGAGCTCTCATCCCTAAACGAGCTCTTGGATTGCATCGCCACCTTGGGAGTCGCTACAGACTATGATCGGATTGGGCTTAAACCCGATCAAAGGGAGATTAACTCTCCACCGGTCACCCATCATATTGCGGTGGTGGAGGAACAATGCGGCGATTCTTCCTCTATCTTGAGGACTAACTATGTCTGGATTCCTGAGCTCTCCGAGCCGGATACCCATTTACGGGAGGACATCACCCAAGCCCTGAACCTAGAGTCAGGCGGCGGGCCAGACTTATCGGGCAACATCCCGGAACCCGAACTTCCAAGATTGGAAACTCCTCGGCCCCTGGGTCTCAGATCGGGTAAGGGTTTGGACTCAAATCCACCCACCCACCCAAACATAAATGATCTTTCCCACATTAGGCAAGCGCCCCAGGAAACAGTACATCATTATTGGGCCAGATTCCTCCTTGTGATGAACAAGGTTAAGGACTGTCGCAAGGAAGACGCAGTCTCATTTTTCCGCAATAATTGCACGGACAAGGGAATCCTTAACGCCATAAGTCACCGTGACATATCACGCTTCGCCAAATTGGCGTCCATAGTACGAAAGTATTGTGCGATGGAAAGCGCCTGGAAAACCGAAACGAAATTTTGGGATAATCCGGCTCCAAATATACACCCAGTCCAAAGTAAAAGGGTGCACTATCATCACCTGAGTTAATTACAAAGAAGCAAAAACCCTCTACAGGGCGTGGAACCATATTGGAGGGATGGCTCAACGGACCCTGCAAAATTCATAGTACAGCGGATACCATACCAACACACAGCCTTAGAGCATGTTGGGTACTCCGGCAGGTGGCCAAAAGTGGTGAGGATCTTCTCATCCCAGATGCCACAGAGCACCATCCAAGGGATAACAATACGGTATTAACAGTCTTTGAAACCTTCGCATCAAATAATAGGCGCAAGCGAACACTCCGCAGCCTTGCCGAAATCTTCCACGTGGCAGCAATAAATCCATGGAGTGACATGGCTATTACCTTCAATGCCAGTGACGAACCTAAATTCCGAACAGCCAGAGCACCAGTTGCACTGGTCCTTAGTCCAATTGTGGACGGCTTTCGACTCTCCAAAGTACTCATGGATGGCGGCAGTGGATTAAACCTCATCTATGAGGAAACTCTTCAAAAAATGGAAATAGACTGGAACCGCATTGAGCAAAGTAGCACAACCTTCAAAGGAATCATCCCCAGTCGGGAAGCACGTTGTGCTGGGAAAATCACACTAGATGTGGTATTCGGCACGCCGGAGAACTATAGGTCCAAAGAAATTACATTCCAAGTGGCCCCGTTCAGTAGCGGATACCACGCCCTTTTAGGGCGGGAGGCATTCACGATCTTCCAAGCCATACCCCATTACGGGTACATGAAGCTCAAAATGCCCGGGCCCAACGGAATCATCACTCTCGCTAGTGATCCGGACACATCACTCCACGCCGAAAACAAAACAGCCGCACTGGCCCTCGAGGCATTATCTAAAGCCCTTTCCGCCAAGGAATTAACTGCGCTACGCTCCACAGTGGACAGGGACGACATGATACTTGACAAGAGATCCAAGTCCACCTCTTTTAAACCAGCGGATGAAATAGTCAAATTCCAAGTCCACCCAACAGACCCTACAAAAACAGCCTCCATCGGGGCACAGTTAAACCTCGCCGTGGACGCCACACTATGAGAGTTCCTGCGTGAGAATTGGGACATATTCGCCTGGCACCCCTCAGACATGCCAGGAATCCCACGCAGGCTGGCCAAGCACAGCCTTAATATTCTAAAGGGATTCAAGACGGTCAAGCAGACTCTTCGGCGTTTCTCTGAACCTAAGAGACAAGCTATGGGAGAGGAACTAGCTAAGATATTGGAGGCCGGATTCATTAGAGAAATAAAACACCCGGACTGGCTAGCAAACCTGGTGATGGTACCAAAGAAGGACAAATCCTGGCGCCTATGTGTCGATTTCAAGGACCTCAACAAGGCTTGCCCAAAGGATCCCTTCCCCCTCCCCCGCATCGATCAAATTATCGATGCTACCGTAGGACACGATTCATTGTGTTTCCTCGACGCATACTCCGGCTACCACCAAATCAAGATGGCGGAGTCTGACCAAGCCGCAATGGAATTTATCACACCATACAGCCCCTTCTGTTTCAACACAATGCCTTTTGGGCTTAAAAACGCCGACGCAACATATCAGCGCATGATTCAGACATGTCTGGAGAAACAGATCGGCAAAACAGTAGAGGCATACGTAGATGATGTGGTCATTAAAACCAAACACGTCGACTCTCTAATAGATGACCTGAGGCTCACATTCGACAACCTCTAAACATACGACATCAAGCTCAATCCGGAAAAATGCGTTTTCGGTGCACCAGCCGGAAAGCTCCTGGGTTTCATTGTCTCCAGTAGAGGAAATGAAGCAAATCCGGCCAAAATCTGAGCTTTGTCACAGTTGGCTATCCCAACGGACCTCAAACAAATCCAGAAATTAACCGGATGTGTGGCGGCTCTAAGCCGCTTTATCTCCCATTTAGGAGAAAAGGCATTACCCCTTTATCGCCTCCTTCGGCGCACCGAACACTTCGAGTGGACGGATGCTGCCATAGCCGGATTGGAAGAAATAAAAGCCATACTGGCAACCAACCCAATCCTGGCCGTGCCAAACATCGGTGAACCAATGCTGTTGTACATTGCGGCAACTCATCAGGTTGTAAGCGCAGTGCTCGTCGTCGAACGAGAAACGGACGGACATAAATTCCCCCTTCAAAAGCCGGTATATTATGTATCCACTGTCCTCACTCCATGCAAATCACGGTACCCACATTATCAAAAGATATCCTATGCGGTATTCATGGCATCCCGCAAGCTGCGACACTACTTTCAAGAGTGTTCAATTACAGTAGCCTCAGAAGTGTCACTTAATGATATTATAAACAACCGCGACGCCACAGGCCGGATTGCCAAATGGGCCATTGAGCTCCTCCCGTTCGACATAACATACAAACCCCGGCGAGCCATTAAATCACAAGTATTGGCCGACTTTGTCGCCGAATGGACGGAAGCCGAACTCCCTAAAGAGTACGGCGCATACTCCAATTGGATCATGCACTTCGACGGCTCCAAAATGCTGGCTGGTCTGGGGGCTGGCGTCGTCCTGACGTCCCCAACCGGAGATACAGTTCAATACGTACTACAGATACTGTATACAGACTCCAACAACGCAGCCGAATACGAAGCCCTGTTACCTGGTCTTCGGATGGCAGTTTCCATGGGCATTCAATGCCTGGAGGTGCGTGGGGATTCGAACCTTGCAATATCCCAAATAAATGGAGACTTCGATGCCAAGGATCCGAAGAGGGCGGCCTATCGCAACGCCGTCCAAAAGATGTCAGCTCGGTTCGAGGGGCTCGAATTTCACCATGTGGCTCAGGAAAACAATGAGGCGGCGGATATCCTCGCTAGCATTGGCGCAAAACGCGATGCGGTGCCCCCAACATCTTTTTGGAGAGGTTGTTTAAGCCATCCATGGTATGGGAAGGGGACACCGGTAACAATAGTCCGGACCCGGCCAAAATGCCCGATACCGAACACTCTGACATAATCGGAGGCTCTGCCACCGAAATAACACCTTCAGCCCACGTAATAATGGCCATCATCGCCCCGTGGACAGAACCATTCCTGGCCTACCTAACTAGGCAGGAACTTCCCGAGGACCAAAATGAGGCATGCTGCATAGTGTGGCGATCTAAAGCCTACAGGGTCCACGAGGGAGAGCTGTATAAAAAAAGCACTACCGGAGTCCTTCAAAGGTGCATCTCCGAAGAGGAAGGGCGGAAGCTTTTGGCAGAAATTCACGTCGGACTCGGCGGCCACCACGCCGCAGCCCGGGCCCTTGTAAGCAAGGCCTTCCGTATAGGTTTTTATTGGCCGATGGCCCGGGTAGATGCACAGGACTTGGTCCAACGTTGCGTCGGTTGCCAGCTTTTTGCAAACCAAAGCCACATGCCACCCATCGCCCTCCAAACAATCCCCATTACCTGTCCCTTCGCGGTCTGGGGGCTTGACATGGTTGGACCCCTTAAAGGGGGAACCCATAAGAAAAAATACTTACTGGTCATGGTGGATAAATTCACCAAATGGATAGAAGCCAAACCTGTTAAAACGACCGAATCCGGACCGGTGATAGACTTCATATCCGGGGTTGTACACCGTTATGGCGTCCCCCACAGCATCATCACTGACAACGACACGAACTTCACGGCCGATGAGGTAAAACTCTAGTGTAGCAACATGGGCATTAAGCTCGATTATGCCTCTGTCTATCACCCACAAACTAACGGCCAAGTTGAGCGAGCAAATGGTCTTATCATGAGTGGCATCAAACCCATATTAGTGCGGTGCTTAAAGGAGTCTAACACGCACTGGGTAGAGGAGCTCGACTCCATACTCTGGGGGCTGCGGACCACACCAAATCGTACTACCGGATACACACCCTTCTTTATGGTGTACGGCGCAGAGGCGGTTCTGCCCTACGACATAATTCATGACTCACCTCGAGTGTGCATGTATGAAGAAAGAGAAGCTGAGCTCGATCGGCAGGACAGTCTGGATACCCTGGAGGAGGAGCGCGACGTGGCAAAAGCCCGTTCCGCATTCTATCAGCAACAGGCTCACAAATACCAAAGCAGAGAAGTATAGGCCAAAACTTATAACGTTGGCGAGCTACTTCTACGCCTGCCGGAGAAGAAAAAGACCAAGCTCGAGCCCAAATGGGAAGGTCCCTTCATTATTGACCAAGTTCTGACCGGTGGAGCGTACCGTCTATGGGATGCATCGAATAATCGACTTGAGCCGAACCCATGGAACGCAGCCAGGCTCCGAAGATTCTACGCCTAGTGCCGGATTCTATGTTCGTCTCCTTCCTCTATCCATTTTTTGCATATACATTATCTGTCTTTTTTCTCTTTCTTTCTTTTATTCTTTCTCAAGGCCTTCAAGGGCCAACTTGTGCCTTGCTTGCACACTATTGACGTGCTAACCGCGCTCATTATACCTGGGGGCTTCTTACACAGAAGCTTAATTATTTATCTGGGCTTCATTCCCCGCACATGTGTTATTCTTCCGCATGTACCTTTTCTTTGCTATTATATGCATCGATATGACTTAGGTTTTGGCCAAGCTGGGTTGCCTGGCTCTTGTATTTATGCCCTACGTTCCCGTTAATTCGGCTAGGGCATAAGGGGAGCACCTCTGCGATTGTTACTGCCGGGTCAGCCAGATGTGTACCTCAGACTGGGTGAAGCTGAAAGCTAGCGTTCTTAAGGGAATATTCGGTCGGTGAACAAAAGATGATTTTTATTTATTTTCCATATGTGCCCCCAGATGTTTTTGCCTGCGTCTCCTCTCGCAGTCCGGACATGCACTTTAGGGCATGCGTACCCAGGGAAAGGAACCCTTAACAGAACTATTCTCCTTGGAAGATGTTTCTTACTACCCATGTAATATAACATAACTAGTTGGGTAGTTGTCTGTTCAAGCACTAATGACCCCTATGCCTAGTTTCCACGCATACCCCGGTTCTTATATAACTGAGCGGGTATTCGGATACACTCCGGACTATCGGGTCCCGAGGTTGAAGCGAAAAGGTCCGCCATGACAAATGATTTACAATCTGGCTAGAAGGCATTATACATGTCACTTTAATTACATAGCCATGTAGACTGACTAAATTCCTCTTCTATACCATCCAACAGGTTGTCTAGCCTACAATCCTGTTGGGAATACTTTGCGGCTAATTCTACTTGCCCATACACTAAGCTAACGGGGATCTCTTTCCCATCGGGCCCCACAGGTCCGACTCCGGCCATGTGGTTTGGGTCAGCCTTGGTATACCGCGTCTTCACCATGGCCCAGGCTTCCCTGGCACCTTGACGGCAGGCCGATATCTTCCATAATCGGAAGCGCCACCGTGCTCCCTTGAGCTTCTCCGGAAGCTCTCCAATGCTTGCTGGCAGGGAGACGGATGGCCACAAGGCCTGGGCAATACCTTGCATCACCTGCTGAACTTGTTCGTGCAGTTGTGAGAGCTCGGGTAGAAGATCACCCGCAAACCCGGGCATCTCCTCCGCGGGACGACCCGTCAGCATACCTGCAGACATAACTCTGTTAGCCGGCTTCTCCGCCACACTCATTTAAGGGTTCGTTCAAGCACTTACTGAAAATGCCGCGTCGAAGCCGCTTATTCTCCTTCACGGAGTCCGCAAGCTGGGCTCGAACATCTTTCAGTTCCACGCTCAGCTTGGTATTGGCGTGTTGGAGATTGTTTTTCTCCTGCATGACCTTAGTCAGCACGCATTCGCCAGCCTTTAGCTGTCGTACGACATGCTGGTCCTCCGGATTCTCTCCGGAGTCATCTACAATATCTATTGTTAGATCTGCAGCCATGCCGCACACCATATGTACCTATCATTCTTTGAAACAAATGTTACCAGCTGGGGACTTTTCAGGTTCCTTCAATGCGGCAACGGCGGCCCGAAGTTGGGTCTTGCATTCCTCCAGCTCCTGTGACAGTCGAGTATTTTTCTGTGTAAGAACCTGCACAATAAATGATCCTTAAATCAGTTGTGCCAAACTGTTTCAAGTCTCAGGGGCTACTGATATATATACTCATCAAATGTTCTTACCCGTACATCCTTTACATATTGGTCCGTGGCTCTGGCTAGACCATTTTGAGCAGCACGGATGTACGCATCTCCCGAGTTGAATGCATCAAACGCCTCTCGGGAGAAACAAGCATCACGGAGTACGACTCGGCGACGCCTGTGATTCATGGCGCTCTCCACTTTGGAATTCGTAGCGGATATCTTATCCGCATCCTTTATAGAAGGAGCATCCGACGTGTACCTCGTGTTAGCTTCCGCCTCTATGTCCGGCCCTGGAGCCCGACTAGTAGAGGCGTGATCGGCGACCTCTCCGGATATTGTTGGAAATATGCCCTAGAGGCAATAATAAAAGTATTATTATTATATTTCCTTGTTCATGATATTATCTTTTATTCATGCTATAACTGTATTATCCGGAAATCGTAATACACGTGTGAATACATAGACCACAATATGTCCCTAGTGAGCCTCTAGTTGACTAGCTCGTTGTGATCAACAGATAGTCATGGTTTCCTGGCTATGGACATTGGATGTCGTTGATAACGGGATCACATCATTAGGAGAATGATGTGATGGACAAGACCCAATCCTAAGCATAGCACAAAGATCGTGTAGTTCGTTTGCTAGAGCTTTGCCAATGTCAAGTATCTCTTCCTTTGACCATGAGATCGTGTAACTCCTGGATACCGTATGAGTGCTTTGGGTGTATCAAACGTCACAACGTAACTGGGTGACTATAAAGGTGCACTACAGGTATCTCCGAAAGTATCTATTGTTTTATGCGGATCGAGACTGGGATTTGTCACTCCGTGTAAACGGAGAGGTATCTCTGGGCCCACTCGGTAGGACATCATCATATGCGCAATGTGACCAAGGAGTTGATCACGGGATGATGTGTTACGGAACGAGTAAAGTGACTTGCCGGTAACGAGATTGAACAAGGTATTGGATACCGACGATCGAATCTCGGGCAAGTAACATACCGATAGACAAAGGGAATTGTATACGGGATCGATTGAGTCCTTGACATCGTGGTTCATCCGATGAGATCATCGTGGAACATGTGGGAGCCAACATGGGTATCCAGATCCCGCTGTTGGTTATTGACTGGAGAACGTCTCGGTCATGTCTACATGTCTCCCGAACCCGTAGGGTCTACACACTTAAGGTTCGATGACGCTAGGGTTATAAAGGAAGCTTGTATGTGGTAACCGAATGTTGTTAGGAGTCCCGGATGAGATCCCGGACGTCACGAGGAGTTCTGGAATGGTCCGGAGGTAAAGATTTATATATAGGAAGTCTTGTTTCGGCCATCGGGACAAGTTTCGGGGTCATCGGTATTGTACCGGGACCACCAGAAGGGTCCCGGGGGCCCACCGGGTGGGGCCACCTGCCCCGGGGGGCCACATGGGCTGTAGGGGGTGCGCCTTGGCCTACATGGGCCAAGGGCACCAGCCCCAAGAGGCCCATGCGCCTAGGGAACCCTAGAGGGAAGAGTCCTCAAGGGGGAAGGCACCTCCGAGGTGCCTTGGGGAGGATGGACTCCTCCCCCCCCTCTTGGCCGCCGCACCAGATGCCATCTGGAGGCTTGGCCGCCGCCCCTTGGGGTGGGAAACCCTAAAGGGGGCGCAGCCCTCCCCTTCCCCTATATATATGAGGCCTAGGGGCTGCCCATAACACGTGATTTGATCTCTCGTTGGTGCAGCCCTGCCCCTCTCCCTCCTCCTCTTCTCCCATGGTGCTTGGCGAAGCCCTGCGGGATTGCCACGCTCCTCCACCACCACCACGCCGTTGTGCTGCTGCTGGATGGAGTCTTCCTCAACCTCTCCCTCTCTCCTTGCTGGATCAAGGCGTGGGAGACGTCACCGGGCTGTACGTGTGTTGAACGCGGAGGTGCCGTCCGTTTGGCACTTGATCATCGGTGATCTGAATCACGACGAGTACGACTCCATCAACCCCGTTCACTTGAACGCTTCCGCTTAGCGATCTACAAGGGTATGTAGATGCACTCCCCTTTCTACTCGTTGCTGGTCTCTCCATAGATAGATCTTGGTGTTACGTAGGAAATTTTTTGAATTTCTGCTACGTTCCCCAACAGTGGCATCATGAGCTAGGTCTATTGCGTAGATTCTTTGCACGAGTAGAACACAAAGTAGTTGTGGGCGTTGATTTTGTTCAATATGCTTACCGTTACTAGTCCAATCTTGTTTCGACGGTATTGTGGGATGAAGCGGCCCGGACCGACCTTACACGTACTCTTACGTGAGACAGGTTCCACCGATTGACATGCACTTGGTGCATAAGGTGGCTAGCGGGTGCCAGTCTCTCCCACTTTAGTCGGAACGGATTCGATGAAAAGGGTCCTTATGAAGGGTAAATAGCAATTGGCATATCACGTTGTGGTTTTGCGTAGGTAAGAAACGTTCTTGCTAGAAACCCATAGCAGCCACGTAAAACATGCAAACAACAATTAGAGGACGTCTAACTTGTTTTTGCAGGGTATGCTATGTGATGTGATATGGCCAAAAGGATGTGATGAATGATATGTGATGTATGAGATTGATCATGTTCTTGTAATAGGATTCACGACTTGCATGTCGATGAGTAAGACAACCGGCAGGAGCCATAGGAGTTGTCTTTATTTTTTGTATGACCTGCGTGTCATTAAAGAACGCTATGTAAACTACTTTACTTTATTGCTAAACGCGTTAGCCATAGAAGTAGAAGTAGTCGTTGGCGTGACAACTTCATGAAGACACGATGATGGAGATCATGATGATGGAGATCATGGTGTCATGCCGGTGATGATGATGATCATGGAGCCCCGAAGATGAAGATCAAAAGGAGCAAAATGATATTGGCCATATCATGTCACTATTTGATTGCATGTGATGTTTATCATGTTTATGCATCTTGTTTACTTAGGACGACGGTAGTAAATAAGATGATCCCTTACAAAAATTTCAAGAAGTGTTCTCCCCTAACTGTGCACCGTTGCTACAGTTCGTCGCTTCTAAGCACCACATGATGATCGGGTGTGATGGATTCTTACGTTCACATACAACGGGTGTAAGACAGTTTTACACAGCGAAAACACTTAGGGTTAACTTGACGAGCCTAGCATGTGCAGACATGGCCTCGGAACACGGAGACCGAAAGGTCGAGCATGAGTCGTATAGTAGATACGATCAACATGAAGATGTTCACCGATGATGACTAGTCCGTCTCACGTGATGATCGGACACGGCCTAGTTGACTCGGATCATGTGATCACTTAGATGACCAGAGGGATGTCTATCTAAGTGGGAGTTCATAAGATGAACTTAATTATCCTGAACATAGTCAAAAGACCTTTTGCAAATTATGTCATAGCTCGCGCTATAGTTCTACTGTTTAGATATGTTCCTAGAGAAAATTATAGTTGAAAGTTGATAGTAGCGATTATGCGATCAGTAGAAAGCTTATGTCCTTAATGCACCGCTCAGTGTGCTGAACCCCAAACGTCGTTTGTGGATGTTTCGAACATCGAACATACATGTTTTGATAACTACGATAGTTCAGTTAAATGGTTTAAGTAGAGGCACCAAAGACGTTTTCGAAACGTTGCGGAACATATGAGATGTTTCGAGGGCTGAAATTGGGATTTCAGGCTCGTGCCCACGTCAAGAGGTATGAGACCTCCGACGATTTTCTTAGCCTGCAAAGTAAGGGAGAAAAGCTCAATCGTTGAGCTTGTGCTCAGATTGTCTGAGTGCAACAATCACTTGAATCGAGTGGGAGTTGATCTTCCAGATGAGATAGTGATGTTTCCCCAAAGTCATTGCCACCAAGCTGCTAGAGCTTCGTGATGAACTATAACATATCAGGGATAGATATGATGATCCTTGAAATATTCGTGATGTTTGACACCGCGAAAGTAGAAATCAAGAAGGAGCATCAATTGTTGATGGTTGGTGAAATCACTAGTTTCAAGAAGGGCAAGGGAAAGAAGGGATACTTCATGAAACGGCAAATCAGCTGCTGCTCCAGTGAAGAAACCCAAGGTTGAACCCAAACCCGAGACTAAGTGCTTCTGTAATAAGGGGAACAGTCACTAGAGCAGGATTACCCTAGATACTTGGTAGATGAGAAGGCTGGCAAGGTCGATAGAAGTATATTGGATATACATTATGTTAATGTGTACTTTACTAGTACTCCTAGTAGCACCAGGGTATTAGATACCGGTTCGATTGCTAAGTGTTAGTAACTCGAAATAAAAGCTACGGAATAAAACGGAGACTAGCTAAAGGTGAGCTGACAATATGTGTTGGAAGTGTTTCCAAGTTTGATGTGATCTAACATCGCACGCTCCCTCTACCATCAAGATTAGTATTAAACCTGAATAAGTGCTCTTGCACCTAAAGGAATGGTTTATTGAATCTTGATCGTAGGGATACACATTTTCATGCCAAAAGATATAAGATAGTAATGATAGTACCACTTACTTGTGGCACTGCCATGTAAGTCATATTGGTATAAAACGCATGAAGAAGCTCCATGTTGATGGATCTTTGGACTCACTCGTTTTTTTGAAAAGTTTGAGACATGCGAACCATGTCTATTGGTGTATATGCATGAAGAAACTCCATGCAAATGGACCGTTCAAACTCACTTGATTTTGAATCACTTGAGATATGCAAATCATACCACATGGGCAAGATGACTGAAAAGCCTCACTTTTAGTAAAGTGGAACAAGATAGCAACTTATTGGAAGTAACACATTTTGATGTGTGCAGTCCAATGAGTGCTGAGGCATGCAGTGAATATCGTTATGTTCTTACTTCACAGATGATTCGAGTAGATGTTGAGAATATTTACTTGATGAAACACAAGTCTGAATTATTGAATGGTTCAAATAATTTCAGAGTGAAGTAGAAGATCATTGTGACAAGAGGATAAAATGTCTATGATATGATCATAGAGATGAATATCTGAGTTACGAGTTTTGGCACACAATTAAGACATTGTGGAAATTGTTTCGCAATTAATACCGCTTGGAACACCATAATGTGATGGTGTGTCCGAACATCATAGTTGCACCCTATTGGATATGATGCATACCATGATGTCTCTTATCGAATTACCACTATCGTTCATGGGTTAGGCATTAGAGACAACCACATTCACTTTAAATAGGGCACCACGTAATTCCGTTGAGACGACACCGTTTGGAGAAACCTAAGTTGTCGTTTCTTAAAGGTTTGGGGCTGCGACGCTTATGTGAAAAAGTTTCAGGATTAAGCTCGAACCCAAAGCGGATAAAATACATCTTCATAGGACACCCAAAACAGTTGGGTATACCTCCTAATTCAGATCCGAAAGCAATATGGATTGTTTCTAGAATCGGGTCCTTTCTCGAGGAAAAGTTTCTTTCGAAAGAATTGAGTGGGAGGATGGTGGAGACTTGATGAGGTTATTGAACCGTCTCTTCAACTAGTGTGTGACAGGGCACAGGGAGTTGTTCTTGTGGCACCTAAACCAATTGAAGTGGAAGCTTATGATATTGATCATGAAACTTCGGATCAAGTCACTCCCAAATCCTCGTGGGATGACAAGGATGCGTACTACTTCAGAGTGGTACGTAATCCTGTCTTGAAAGTCATGTTGCTAGACAACAATGAACCTACGAGCTATGGAGAAACGATGGTGGGCCCGGATTCCGATAAATGGCTTGAGGCCATAAAATCCGAGAGAGGATCCATGTATGAGTACAGATGGATTTCAAAAGGAAGACGGACAATGATGGTAAATGTCACCATTAAGAAAGCTCGACTTGTCGTTAAGATGTTTTCCGACAAGTTCAAGGAGTTGACTACGATGAGATTTTCTCACTCGTAGCGATGCTAAGAGTCTGTTGGAATTATATTAGCGATTACTGCATTATTTATGAAATCTTGCAGATAGGATGTCAAAACATTGTTTCCTCGACGATTTTCTTGAGGAAAGGTTGTATGTGATACAACCGGAAGGTTTTGTCAATCCCGAAAGATGCTAATATGTATGCAAAGCTCCAGCAATCCTTCTAAGGACTGGAGTGAGCATCTCGGAGTTGGAATGTATGCTTTGATGATGATCAAAGATTTTGGGTTTGTACAAAGTTTATGAGAAACTTGTATTTCCAAAGAAGTGAGTGGGAGCACTATAGAATTTCTGATGAGTATATGTTGTTGACATATTGATGATCAGAAATGATGTAGAATTTCTAGAAAGCATATAGGGTTATTTTGAAAGCATTTTTCAATAGAAAACCTGGATTAAGCTACTTGAGCATTAAGCATCAAGATCTATAAGGATAGATCAAAACGCTTAATGGTACTTTCAAATGAGCACATACCTTGACATGATCTTGAAGGTGTTCAAGATGAACCAGTCAAAGAAGGAGTTCTTGCCTGAGTTGTAAGGTACGAAGTTAAGACTTAAAGCTCGACCACGGCAGAATAGAGAGAAAGGACGAAGGTCGTCCCCTATGCTTAAGACGTAGGCTCTTCAGTATGCTATGCTGTGTACCGCACCTGAAGTGTGCCTTGCCATGAGTCAGTCAAGGGGTACAAGAGTGATCCAAGAATGGATCACAGGACAGCGGTCAAAGTTATCCTTAGAAATTAGTGGACTAAGGAATTTTTCTCGATTATGGAGGTGGTAAAAGAGTTCGTCGTAAAGGTTACATCGATGCAAGCTTAACACCTATCCGGATAGCTCTAAGTAGAGATACCGGATACGTATTATGGGGCAACAATTTAGAATAGCTCCAAATGGAACAGTTATTTGGAATAGCTCCAAATAGAGCGTGGTAGCTGTATCTAGGAGATGACATAGAGATTTGTAAAGCACACACGGATCTGAAAGGTTCAGACCCGTTGACTAAAACCTCTCTCACAAGCAACATGATCAAACATAAAACTCATTGAGTGTTAATCACATAGTGATGTGAACTAGACTACTGACTCTAGTAAACTCTTGGGTATTAGTCACATGGCGATGTGACCTGTGAGTGTTAATCACATGGCGATGTGAACTAGATTATTGACTCTAGTGCAAGTGGGAGACTGTTGGAAATATGCCCTAGAGGCAATAATAAAAGTATTATTATTATATTTCCTTGTTCATGATAATTGTCTTTTATTCATGCTATAACTGTATTATCCGGAAATCGTAATACACGTGTGAATACATAGACCACAATATGTCCCTAGTGAGCCTCTAGTTGACTAGTTCGTTGTGATCAACAGATAGTCATGGTTTCCTGGCTATGGACATTGGATGTCGTTGATAACGGGATCACATCATTAGGAGAATGATGTGATGGACAAGACCCAATCCTAAGCATAGCACAAAGATCGTGTAGTTCGTTTGCTAGAGCTTTGCCAATGTCAAGTATCTCTTCCTTTGACCATGAGATCGTGTAACTCCTGGATACCGTATGAGTGCTTTGGGTGTATCAAACGTCACAACGTAACTGGGTGACTATAAAGGTGCACTACAGGTATCTCCGAAAGTATCTATTGTTTTATGCGGATCGAGACTGGGATTTGTCACTCCGTGTAAACGGAGAGGTATCTCTGGGCCCACTCGGTAGGACATCATCATATGCGCAATGTGACCAAGGAGTTGATCACGGGATGATGTGTTACGGAACAAGTAAAGTGACTTGCCGGTAACGAGATTGAACAAGGTATTGGATACCGATGATCGAATCTCGGGCAAGTAAAATACCGCTAGACAAAGGGAATTGAATACGGGATTGATTAAGTCCTTGACATCGTGGTTCATCCGATGAGATCATCGTGGAACATGTGGGAGCCAACATGGGTATCCAGATCCCACTGTTGGTTATTGACCGGAGAACGTCTCGGTCATGTCTGCATGTCTCCCGAACCCGTAGGGTCTACACACTTAAGGTTCGATGACGCTAGGGTTATAAAGGAAGCTTGTATGTGGTTACCGAATGTTGTTCGGAGTCCCGGATGAGATCCCGGACGTCACGAGGAGTTCCGGAATGGTCCGGAGGTAAAGATTTATATATAGGAAGTCCTGTTTCGGCCATCGGGACAAGTTTTGGGGTCATCGGTATTGTACCGGGACCACCGGAAGGGTCCCGGGGGCCCACCGGGTGGGGCCACCTGCCCCGGGGGGCCACATGGGCTGTAGGGGGTGCGCCTTGGCCTACATGGGCCAAGGGCACCATCCCCAAGAGGCCCATGCGCCTGGGGAAACCCTAAAGGAAGAGTCCCAGCAGGGGAAGGCACCTCCTAGGTGCCTTGGGGGGGGAGGACTCCTCCCCTGGCCGCCGCCCCCTTGGAGATTGGATCTCCTAGGGGCTGGCGCACCCCCCCCCCCTTGGGATCCCTATATATAGTGGGGTAGGAGGGCCTCCCAAATACACCTTATGCCTTTGGTGCAGCCCCTCCCTCTCTCCCAAGTTCTTCTCCTCTCCCGTGGTGCTTGGCGAAGCCCTGCGGGATTGCCACGCTCCTCCACCACCACCACGCCGTTGTGCTGCTGTTGGATGGAGTCTTCCTCAACCTCTCCCTCTCTCCTTGCTGGATCAAGGCATGGGAGACGTCACCGGGCTGTACGTGTGTTGAACGCGGAGGTGCCGTCCGTTCGGCACTTGATCATCGATGATTTGAATCACGACGAGTACGACTCCATCAACCCCGTTCACTTGAACGCTTCCGCTTAGCGATCTACAAGGGTATGTAGATGCACTCTCCTTCTACTCGTTGCTGGTCTCTCCATAGATAGATCTTGGTGACACGTAGGAAATTTTTTGAATTTCTGCTACGTTCCCCAACAGATATTGTCCGGCGAGCGTTCTTCCTTCTAGGAAACACGGGTGTTATTATGTTTTTAAAGACGACAACCACGGAGTGAGGTGTTGCATCATACCTCTGCGCCGGTGTCTCCGTCCGGACCGCCTTCCTTTTTAGCCTGTCCGGCTTTGAAACCCCTTGTTGGCGGGTCGCCGCAGGCTCGGCATGGTGTCCCGAGGGCCTTCCCTATAAAACACCATTTGTATACGGTAGGTGAAGTGCATAAAAGGAAATCCTTTTCAAAGGTTGGGACTCCGGTCTCATTTACCTGCGAGGCTGGGAGTAGCCCAGGGTAGTCGGCTATAATGGCCACCATGGCGTCATGACAGCTTAGCTGATAGAAAATTCTATCAATCAGCTCCACGAATATGTCTGGATCCTCTTTCAGTCCGGGGTCGAGGACCCGCTCAGGATCCTCCGGTTGTGGAGGTGGGCTATTGATCTCCCCTACCGCCTTACGCAGTTCCTGCGATGAAATGGCAAGGTAAATATTTATCACGAAAACAAGGGTAGGATGGAAGTAAAAAGAGCGGAAGCTCACCCAGCTTCGAGGGTTGTTCATGGAGAATCCATCCCGTGGCTTGATGCAGAGGAACTCCTCTTCTTCCCCCTTATACAGATCGGATAGAATTTTTGCTAGAGCAGCAACTGAGTCTGGTCCCTTGTGCCCGCAGCGAGTGGCATCATCTTCCCCATTTAAGTGCCACATGGGGTGGCCTCGATATTGAAGTGGCTGCACCCCCCGCATAATGCATATTGCCATAACCTCGGTTATGGTCGGTCCTGATTTGGCCAACAACTTTATCCAGCCCATCAGATAAAATACGTCTCTATCATCTTCCTCTTGTGGGCTCCGTGGGCGCCAGCTTAGGCGTTTCTTCAAAGGGGCGTTGTCGAACTCAGGAAGACCAATCCAGATAGGATCCGGGAGAGGAACATCCTCCATATAAAACCACTCCGAAGGCCATTCCTCGGACGTCTTCTTCGGGGTACCGAATAGGTATCCAGTCCCGGCGATGCGCCATACTTCGGCTCCGCCCACTTGATATATTGATCCCCTCTGTGTACGGGGCACACGGCAGAACAACTTCTTCCATAGTGCAAAATGAGCTTCGCAACCCAGAAACAGCTCGCAAAGGGCTACGTAACCAGTGATGTGCAGTATGGAGGCAGGGGTGAGGTTGTGCAACTGGAGGCCGTAGAACTCCAGGAGCCCTCGAAGAAATGGATGGATTAGAAATCCGAGTTCCCTTAACAAATAAGGGACAAGGCATACCCGCTCTCCCTTAGAGGGGTTGGGAAAGCTCTCCGCTTGCTCCCCGCCATTATAGGTGGCGAGCCCGGCTCGAACCGGGACCATATACGCTGGAGGGAGGAATCCCTGCACTACAAAAAAAGACACGTCCGTGACATTTTGGGCCAAACGAATTTTTTTTCTGTCATACATATGACACTTCTATGACGATAATTGTGACAAAACCCGGTATCATCATAGATGTGGTGGGCTCCTACTTCTATGACAAAAAATCATGACAGAAAATGGGCTTTTCGTCCTGGGCGGACCGGAGACGCAGTTGCATGACATTCTTTGGGCCATCCATGATGAAAAAAACCGTGGTAGAAGCGAGGGGGAGGAAAATTTCGGGGAGTTCCCGGTTATGGTGGGAGGTCGGGGGCCGAGCGATGCACGTTTCTCTCGTACACGTACGCGCGTGTGTGCGAGGCGTTGGCTCTAACTGAATCCGAGCGAGGCGTTGGGCTCTAACTGAACCCAGCGATTGCACTGCAGGCTAGCTACGCGTTACTGAACCCGATTGATCGATCGGTGGCTGTTAACTGAACCCGATCGAGGGATTCCTTCGCTACTGCTGCTAACTGAAGCCGATCGATGCTGCGTCTGGATGAACAGTGAGGGTTGCACGGGGGAGGGGGGGTTGGATGAACAGTTCCTGGTGGGGGTGGATGAACAGGACCCCGTGGTGTTGCCTCTGGATGAACATGACCCCGATCGATCGAGCCGGTTGGGGCTGGATGAACAGGACCCCGTGGAGGGCTGGATGAACAGGACCACCCCGTGGAGGGCAGGATGAACAGTAGACGGTGGAGGGCAGGATTAATAGTAGCCCGTGGAGGGGTGGTTGAACAGGAGCCCGTGGAGAGGGGTGGTTGAACAGTAGCCAGTGGAGTAGTGCCGGTGGAGGCTGGATGAGCAGGAGCCCGTGGATGAACAGTCGCAGGTGGAGGCTGGAGGAGGTCGACGATGGATGAACAGTAGCTCGTGGAGGCTGGAGGGGGTCGACAGTGGAGATGAACAGTATCCCGTGGAGTCCCGTTTTGCGGTCCGCCACACCCCTCCCGATGAACAGGACCCCCGTTTTGACCGTAGTGCTCCAACACAAGTCCGTTTCGTCCGTTTTGCGGTACGCCACACCCCTCCCGATCAACAGGACCCCCGTTTTGACCGTAGGAGGTCCGTTTCCTCCGTTTTGCGGTACGCCAGACCCCTCCCCATGAACAGGATCCCGTTTCGAACGTGGCCGGTCGAACACAAGGCCGTTTCCTCCGTTTTGCGGTACGGCAGGCCTCGTTTCCATCGCGTGTTCCGTCCAAGCCCTCCCGATGAACACAACGCATTCCGTTGCCTCCCCATGAACACGACGCATTCCGTTTCCTCCCCATGAACACGACGATGACGCTGTTTCTCCGTTCTGACCCAGCCATGTACACGAGCCCTGGCCGTACGTATGCGCGAGTAGGCGTTCGAGACCCCGCCCGTATGTACACATACGTGGACGTATTTTCTTTCTTGCACCCTGGCCACTGTACGTACATGTACATGCTATGTGCGCGCCTCTACTACGACACGTGCGCGCCTCTACATCGACCAGTATATATGCACGTACACGTTCGCGACCAGAATGACAACGCTACATATGCTTCGACCAGGTGGGTCCGACTGTTAGGCACTTCCTTGCGTGAGAAGATGTAGCTGGTGGGTCCCAGCAGTCAGGGGGGGCGAATCGTTTTTTTACCCGGACGCACTTCCTTGCGTGCGAAGATGTAGCTGGTGGGTCCCAGCAGTCAGGGGGGAAATGTTTTTTTGGCGAAATACGGTGGCCCGTTCGGTGGGTCCCCGCTGTCAGGTGGAGGAATAATTATTTTGCACGTAATAAGGAGGCACTTACTTTCTGCGGCCATGGACCCAGCTGTCAACCTCTCTACGTACAGTCCACGTCCGATGGAAGTCGTTCCTTGACCACGTTGACCATGCCGCGCCAAGAGCACCAGGGCGGTGGACGACGGTGAGGCCTAGGAAGGGGACGACAGGGAGCCGGGGAAGACGCGACAGTGGAAGCCCGCGCAGAGAGGAGTACGAGGGTTCACTGGTTCGGCTGTGGTGTGAGGCTGCCGTTGCCGCAGGGCCTGGCCAGCGGTGGGAATAGTAGGGGGCGGTGAGGCCTTCGCGGCAGCACAGCCGGCCACGGGAGGCAGGAGCATGCGGCACGACCGGCGCTACTTTGGGCGGCTGGAGCAAGAATACCAGAGGTTGAAGAAGCACTACAACCGTTGGATGGACATCGTACGGTCACTGGAGCTAGAATCGTTCATATTGACTAAAGTTGACAAAGGCCCCCATCCCAGTCAACTTAGTAGGCCCACAAGTCAGCCTCCCACCATGGTGGGTCCCAGCTAGCAGGGGGAGTATTCATTTTTTTTGTGCGTAATAAGGAGGCACTTCCGGTGGGTCCGAGCTGACAGCGGGGGGAACGTTTTTTTCGCGAAATACGCTGGCCCGTCCGGTGGGTCCGAGCAGTCAGGGGGAAACATTTTTTTAGTGAAATAAGGTGGCCCGTCCGGTGGGTCCCTGCTGTAAGGTGGAGGAATAATTATTTTGCGCGTAATAAGGAGGCACTTCCTTGTGGCCGCCTGGACCCAGCTGCCAGCCTCTCCACGTACAGTACTCTTCCGATGGAAGTCGGTCGTTGACCACGTTGACCACGCCGCGCCGAGAGCACCAGGGCGGTGGTCTGGACGACGGCGAGGCCTAGGAAGGGGACGACGCAGAGCCGGGGAAGACGCAGCAGTGGAAGCCCGCGCGGAGAGGAGTACGAGGGTTCACTGGTTCGGCTGCGGTGTGAGGCTGCCGTCGCCGCAGAATAACAGGGGGTGTGGGTGAGTGGAGGGATGGCCTGGCCAGCGGTGGGAGTAGTATGGGGGCGGTGAGGCCTCCGCGGTCGCACAACCGGCCACGGGAGGCAGGAGCAGGCGGCACGACCGGCGCTGCTTTGGGCGGCTGGACCAAGAAGACCAGAGGTTGAAGAAGCACTATGACTGTTGGATGGACATCGTACGGTCATTGAAGCTAGAAACGTTTATTATTGACTAAGTGGACAAAGCCCTTGGTACGCTCCAACTTAGTAGGCCCACAGGTCAGCCTCCGAAATGGTGCGCCCCAGATGTCAGGGGGAGGAATCATTTTTTGGGCGGCCGAAGGTAAGAATATCCGAGATTGAAGAAGAAGCACGACATCCGTTGGATAGACATCCAACGGCCACTGCTGCTAGAACCGTGTGTTGACTATAATAAGTTGGCAAAGCCTTACATACGCGTCAACTTATTTTTTTTAGGGGACGCGTCACCTAGTAGGCCCACAAGTGTGTGGCAGAGAACTTATAGCCCATTTGCGTTTTGTAAGAATGTACAACCCATTTTGGAATTCAAACGGAATTTACAACAACCCATTTACAGTTTGTTAAAAGTACAACCCATTTTCTAGCTAGGACAATGATTAATAATTTCAACCAACCGTTGAAGACAGAATTCAATAAAATTTCCCACATTTTGATGGGCTCCAAAATATTTTTATCCCGAAATTTCTAGTCAGATTAAATATAAATTTGTATTACGTAAAAATCCAACGAAACATTGCGCGCACAACAATGAAAATTTAAGATTTTCAAAATCCATAAATAATATTTTATAAACTAATTTCGTGTTTGGTGCATTTTTTTATAGTTACTGCCCAGTTTTTATAATTACATCCCATTTATTATTTTTAAAAGCCCATTTTCCTGTTAAGCCTAATGCATCCCTCCTAGGAAGATTTGCAGCCCAGCTGGGCGGAGAATAACAAGTTGACCTTGCCTGGGTATTCCTCAAAAAGACGTATAGCTGGGCTAGCCATTTTCATCTTGAAAAAATTAGTATTTGGGTTGGATATCTGGCCTGGGCTAGACGGGTCACAGCCCGCCCAGTTAATACCCTGCTCTCCTCTGAACAACAACGAAATCGTCGCCAAGAAAAACTCTGCAGTGCTCACATCTCAAAAACACAAATACTGCTCGAGCTGCTTGGTCCCAGCTGTCGGCCGCACCATGTGCAATTCTCTCGTTTATATTGACTACATAGGTTGACAACGGTGTGGGACCGTGATGTCACGAAACTAGGAGAAAGCAGAAAATATATAGTTGTACATAATAAGGAGACACTTGCGTACGTACGGCTATGGCCCTAGTGGGTCCCTAGTGTCATCCAGTCAAAATAAAGTCATCTCCTGAATCCTCATGTTCGTTGACGATGTTAACAATGCTCGGCGCCACGGTGAGCGCAATAACTCGAAGGACAATAGAGAGGGCCTCGCGGGCCCTATGGATGGTCTGATACAGCGCCTGCTACTCATTCAGGAAGCCAGGATCATCGGACACCTATGAGCACCTTCGAGAAACTGAGACGGCATGAAACGGTAAGGCCGTGCTTAGGAGCTCTGGTTTATTACAAACCTGTATTAACATACAAGTGTAATTTACTCGTCATCGAAAACAACGCGTAAAATACAGGCGTAACGAAACCGAGGGCCCGAGGTTTGTAAGTAAAACCGGCGGGTTACGCGTGTAATTTGAGAGACCAGTGTATATTTTACGAGCACTGCTATATGGACGACATTACTAGACGATACATGCACGACGTGCGTATCATGCCATCCATGGGCAAGGCTGAAACAGTAGCTAACGGCTGGATTAGCAATCGTCTGAGTGTCGTTCAGCATTTTTATCGTGTGTCAAGTACTTCCGATATTTTACTAGTTGAAATCGACCAACCAAGCGCCTTCGCCCGAGACCCTCTGGTTTAATTTACAAGCGTCAGTTTTACAAGCGGTTTTGGTTGGAAAACAACGATCCAATCACGGCCTAATATCATGAGTTGGTCGGAAGATCATATGGTTTCACGTCTAACCTACCCGACTTGTCGTATAGGCTATGAATGAAACATCAGACGATGAACTTCTTAAGCACGGAAACAACAGAAGAGGATGATCTTCTTAACAAGCAAATCACTGGCATTAGATCGACATGCAAAACAATACGAAGCATTATTCTCAGGAGGCACGGTGAACAGCTCGTGATGCCGCATGCCACAACATTCCAAGCTCAACTTTGCAATCAAACACAAGGCCTGGCATTACATAGACAATATTCAGAACAAACTCTTAACACAGGAATATCTCAGCAGAGTAACTATTTACTTCTAAACTGAACACAGGAATAGGAAAAAACACTCGACGCTGCTCACAGCAAGGGCGTCCCACTCAAAAATATCAAATGCATGTCTTCTGGCTAACATCAATGAGCAAATTTTGACAAGGTTTTCCAATTCCAATATATTAAACTAACGTCTTCTTGCTAACATCAATGATTAAACTTTGACAAGCTTTTCCCATTCAAAATATGTAATGCCTATGATCGTGGAGTCCTGTCGTAGCTTTTATATTTGTTTGGGCACTTTTTGCCCAGGGCACTCCACGTATTGTTAAATTGCCAATGGTCTCTGCAGACTAGTCATGTCACCAGTGTCTAATAATACTCTGTAAAGCTTCTCGGTCATTCCTTCTGTAATGTAGCACAAACACTGACTGCTTCTTTCTGCAAAGTGGAACGACCAACTAGACCCAGTAATGCAGCAGTTTGCCTTACACATTGGCTCCTTTGTGCAGTTCAACTAAAATCGAAGTCGGAATAAAACTGAGCTTTAATTTTGATATCCCTGTAAGCAATAATAGGTATAAGGGAAACAATTACTAAGAAATAACGGTTGATGACTTGTACTCCCAGAAGAAAAACATCTACTGATCTACTTTATCTTAATGGGAAACAAATCAGAAGAGTAGCAATTCTCCATCAGTGTGATTCATTCATATTGACTGAGACATTATCTTAACAATGCCTTGTTTCAACATGTATAAAGAACGACAAAGCTTATAAAGGGGGTGATGCTGAATTTGTTGTAACAAAGCAACACGCATCATGTCTGGGTTGGTCCCATTTTTGTTCACTACTTAATGGGAAAAGACAGCAATACAATAGCTTCAATTCATCATTTATTAAAACAGTACCAATACAAGTAGCACAACATCTCAAAACACACTGCACGATCATGTGGATGAAGGCAAGTACCAACCTGTCATGACGCACACAAGATCACGTACGAATCTGCTAACACGAATAGGAAATCCAATCTCGTTTTGTGCAGTTGCACTGCAATCAAGCAAAGTGTTTCACGTAGCGAAGCAAAATGTCACAATAGCAACAAGTTGAATAGATATCCCTGTATAAACAGAGGCAAAAAAGGAACCAATTACTGGCTAATAAAGGAGGATGAAACATGCGGCCACAAAAATGGTAATCCCGCCAATCCCTAACAAGTGTTGCAGTTTTGAAATAAGATTCAGTAGTTAATTCTGAGAGTGGCATCAATTACTGGCTTATAAAGGGGGTGATGCTGAATTTGTTGTAACAAAGCAACAAGCATCATGTCTGGGTTGGTCCCATTTTTGTTCACTACTTAATGGGAAAAGACAACAATACAATAGCTTCAATTCATCATTTATTTAAAACGGTACCAATACAAGTAGCATAGCATCTCAAAGCACACTGCACAATCATGTGGATGAAGGCCTGTACTGACCTTTCATGAAACGACCAACATAAAATACGAATCTACCAACACGAATAGGAAATCCAATCAAGTTTTGTGCAGTTGCACTGAAATCAAGCAAAGTTGCCGGTGTGACATTTAAGTTTTCTATAGCAATAAGTTTAATAGATATCCCTGTTTTAAGAGGCAAAAAAGAAAATAATTACTGGCCAATAAAGGAGGATGAAACATGCGGCCACAAAAAGAAGCATCTACCTTATCTTGATGGAAAACAAAGTATAGGACAGTGGCATTTCTAAAACGGTTGCATTGATTCATATTAACAGAGAAATTCTTTTAAAACAAATCAGTAGTTAATTTTAAGATTAACAACAACAAAATAGCTGCATGGGACATGCCAGCACCATGTGCGTCCACACGTATAAATGGGTGATGAAGAGTATGTAGCCAAGCAGCATATATGCGTCGGTCCCATATTTGTTCTCTTTGAACCTTCTTCCTATGTGAGGGCAGCAAATCTAGTCGTGCACAAACTACCTGACCCCCCAGTTTCTTTCCCTTTTCAACAAAGAGATCGGTTCCTTACAGATGTGTGTACTGGGTTACCCCCTTTTTCCCTTTTCGACCTACAAAGCGGCTGGATAGCCAGTCTATACTACTTTCCGCCCCTCCTTTCCTCATTGAACCACGTCCTAGATTCTTGCTCCAGCCCACCGCACCCTTCATTCCTCTTTGAACCAAGACCTAGATTCGACTACAGATCGAAAAAGATCCACATGCAGCTAGAGCAACGACGGTTTCAAAGAAACTTATACCTTAGGGTCGTCGGGATGTGGCAAGGCATGCGGCGGGAGGCCGGATCTGCCCACACTAAGTACGGCAGCGAGGAAGAAGGGGTCGGTGGTCCTCCTGCATAGGCGCTGGGTGAAAGAGAACAACGCAGCCGACAGTGGATTGCCTCCCTCGCCGAAGGCGATAGAGTGAACGTTGCACCTCCTCCCCTTCCCGGTGCGACGGGATACGGACGCCTCCTTCACCAGCTGTGAGGGGGGAGATAGAGACAAGAGGCCAACGCAGTCTTGTTTAGATCTGGTGAAGAGAGGGTGAGAGACTGTGAATATAGCAAACCCTAGCAAATGTATCTAGACTCATTTTAGTGCTAGATACCTCCATATCTAGACAAATCTAAGACAAGTAATACGGAATGGAGGGAGTAGCATATATGTAGCGCGGCGAGCGTGTGGAGAGTGCAAACCCGAGCGAACAAGCGCTGAGGCTCCCGCTTATATATATATACTACTGTAGTACGGACTGAGCTCCGGTGCCTTCACTGCACCTGCTTTTGGCTGTATGACAGGTGAGCCAGCCACATTTTGGGCCCACCTGTCATAAAACCCTAGCAAAAATTGCACCAACGTGAAAGACGACCGCGTCTCCAATGCAACCAAGGTGAACTGACGAAGGATATCATCTTTGTGCGTAACAAGAAAAGAGCACTGATGGAAGACAGCTTGTTTTTCGTCGAAAATCAATCAGCTTCACCAGCCGACACAACCATGAGGTGCAACCATGAGCATCGATAGGTCATCGTGGTGATGCATCATCCATTTGGCATCAAGTTTGGGTGAGGCACCTAAGAAGTTCGACAAATCCTCACTGTGGTCTGTTTCTTCTCAGTAATCAAGCTCGAGGAAGGAAGAACCACGTGGCAGAGGACAGTGAGGCGGAACAACAATGGCCATACAATTTTGTGCGGTTCCACTAAAATTGAGGAAGACATGCCCGGGTATGGAGACACGCATCGCTATTTCTAAAAATATAAAAAAGGGTTAGCAACGACATCTCAATTGTCAATAAGAATTAATGAAAAGTACACCAACAAACAGAAGCATCATAATTATCTTGATGGGAACTAAACCAGGATACCCGAGAAAAAAGCATTTCTTCATTTAACCAGTGATAGTACTACCACCATATGGACAATGACTACACAACCACCATGTACTTTTTGTTGAAACAACATGTATACCTCCACCGAGGCATAAATCAGGACAACTTTTTGAGTGGCATTTCCTCTATAATAGTACTAGTAGGTGATGTTGGACCAGCCGACGAACCCTAGCTACTATGCATGGGGAGCTGGGGAGTAGTCGCATAGAAGAAAACCCGCACGCAGCGACCTGGGGAGCTGGACCAGTACAAGAAGTTATACCTCAGGTGGGCAAGATGTCGTTTAGGCGGGCGGGCGGGATCTGCCCACACGACGGCGGCGAACAAGGGCGCGGAGGATCTTCGTCCACGCCAGCGCCGGCTCTGAGAGGACGGTGCGCATCGGCATCCTCCGTCGCCGACGGCGACAACGTCAACGCTGCACCTCCTCACCTCCCGCAGCGGACGGGATTCGGACGGATCTGTGACCACCGGTGAGGAGAGAGATAGAGTGGACACCATCATCTTGTTTTGATATGGAGAGGGTGAGAGAGCGAGACGCGAGAAACTCTATCAAACAAGAGGCTATAATGGAGTAAAAAAATCTCTCCATAGCAGTGGTTTTAAATAGAATACGCGCGTTCCCAGAAAAAAGAAACAAAAACTGACGAACAATTTTTTAAGGGTCTGTCTAGGACACATCTAGATGTGACATAGTTATGTCACATATAAGTTGATGTCCACTCTGTTTGTGGTCTTTTCCTAGTTTTTTTGTTTCTTGTTGCTACATTATATACTTGTGGGAGCTTAGATGTGATATCCTTAAATAACATCTAGATGTGAATTAGACAAACTGATTTTCTAACGTACCAAGAAAGAAAACTCGATCAAAAACACGCCCCCGCTTCCAAGTCGCGAGAGTCGTCGCGCACACACACATAGACATAGACATGCATATCCGTGTTTACGTAAAATTCCATTTCCATCTCCATCTCCAATCATATTTGTCCAACTGGCACATTATTTACGTTGTTAATTATATACGCATCAATATTAACGTACATCATCTCTTGTTTGCGCATGTCCGGACCGCTGCCACGGCCGGTCCTGACCAACCCGAACCCTCTTCATCACCCGCGCGTGCTTCCCGCCCGAAACGGTCAGTGCCGCATTCATGCCCGGCCAGAGCGGACGCGACCTCTCACTGGCGCTGGCATTGATTGTGGCACGCCGGCCAAGAGAGCGTCGCCCGCGCCGCTTCCGGGTGCACGCGGCTGCCCCGCGTTCAAAGGTCGCAATAGCCGGCTACAATATGCGCGATCTCTTCCAGTAGTAAGTTCTTGGGCGTCCGTGCTACAGCTAGATGTCCTCCCCCAACTCGTCAATCTCTTCCAGTAGTGCTAGTACTCCATGGCGCGATCCATCGACAAGCAGGCGGGAAAGTTATGGTATACTACTCAGTTTGCGGTGAGTGGCATGCCGAGCGATCATGTGGGGTCGAGCCGTGGAGGAGGGTGAGACACGAACACGACATGCGTGATTTAAACGTTGGTTTTGCTCGATGGCGCGATCCAACAAAATGAAACGTTGGTTTCTGTCTGTTTCCATTTTTTCTCCAGAAAAACGGAAACTTTTCCACTCCATTTTCATTCCTATTCCAAGGTTGTCTCGTTACAACATTCCATCAAATACAAAGGAAAACTAGCACACATGCTGATGCATCTCAATGATTCACAGATCATAGCCAATATTTACTTCACAACTAAAGAAAAAAGTTGTGAGAGCGTGTACGATAGAAAAACTACTGATGGGGTCACTACGACTTAAACCCTAAACCCTAAACATGATTTAATTTCCTAGCCAGGTAGAACCCGTCGAAGGAAAGACGGCTGGCACCCTCGGATCATACGATGCTTTTGTGCAGTTCCACTAAAATTGACGTGAGCATCCCTGATGGCAAAGATATTGAAGAAGTGTGATTAGAATAATAGTATTGGCACTAGTTCTTGAGACATAAACTCATCACAAGTAGAAGCCGGTAGAAGTAGAGAAAGATCGACATGGAGATGGAGCTACGGCAGTGGAGCAAGCCGGCTCCAAAAGGAAGATGGACTACCTGGGACGTCGGGCTGTAGCTAGAAGGGAACTTGGGACGCGGCATCGACCCATACCGCGGTGACCCCCGATTGGGACGCACCGACTGTTGGTTTTTTTCCTCGCCGATGTCGACCGCGTCTACGCAGAACATTGTTCCCTTCCCCTAGCTGCGGGATCAATCCCGTCGTTCTATGCTTGTGAAGAGAGCAACCTAAGCAAGCAGGCTTGTACCTTAGGCTCATGCTAGTGTATATATAGTGGTTTTCTTTTTCTCTCCATATCAACCATTTTATATTGAGTACGTGTCATTCAAGAGTGTAATTATGGTTGCTTCTTCCGACTAACTTACTGTGTGATTTGACTGCTCCTTAGTGGCCCCTACACGTACTCCCCCTACGTGTATGCAACAGTCACACGTACATATGGACGCAAAAACGCACGCGACGCCCTAAGGCATGCATGTCCGAGCACACGACGGAACACACACGGTCATGCTCAAGTGCTCAACCTACACGTGCATGCACACACATACTCAGTCAGGGTGAGCTAGTGACCGTATGAACACCGGAAAAAAAAATATATTGAGCGCAATGAGCATATTATGAAGTCCACTGATCATATTTTTACAAATATACAGTGACAGACAGTGTATTTATCTCGTTTGAAATTAAGCCATATTAACCGGAGAGGAGGCAGCATGGACTAGCATTACTTTGCTGTGTCCCGTCAACTTGTCGAACGAGGAGAAGGTTGCAGGGTGGGAGAAGCTTGTGCACGGTGGCTCGCAGGACAAGGAGAAACTTTTGACTAATGCAAGCTCTCCCTCGCTTAGGCGGTGGACGTGCAACAATTAATTCGGTGTCAGATTGCCAGAAGCATACACTATACTACTAGTGCTATTATTGTTCGACTTCCCGAACAGCCAAGCGCAAAGTTTACTAGTACTACTACTATAGTCCATAAATGTAACGCCCCGAGACCGATGTGCCATGTGTCTTTCAGTTATTCGCTGTTGTTGCCATGTCATTCGCTTGCGTGTTGCATTTCATCATGTCATCATGTGCATTGTGTGTTTTTCATACATATTAAGTTGTTGCATGTTCCATGCATGAATCTTGCTTCATCACCTTCTCCTTCCCTCTCACTTCCTTCTTCTTTCATGTCTTTGCAAGCGACCTTATTCCTCCTCCATTAATGTTCATCTTTTCCCTATAAATCTTGCCTCTTTCCTACACCCTTTCTGTCAGACTTCATCCCATTTGAAGTTGTTTTGGTCAGGTTCAAAAATGATTGAAGTTTGAGAATAATTCAAACTCTAATTATTTTTCTACCTTCTAAAAATGCCTGAGCAATTTATTCAAACCCTACATAAATCCAGGGTTCCAGATATATAGTTATATATCTCACATCTCTAACCAAAAACCCCTGGATTTTCCCCTTTGTTGGTTGTTTATTTATATAAACAATCTTTTCCTACTAATAAAGCACGGAGTGCTTCTGGTCGTCCGTCGTCGCCGTTTTTACAAAAAAGTCCTTATGGTTTTTGGTAATTAAACCCGCAGTCCCTTTTTAAGTTGAAAAAAACGTTTCGTTTAGAAATTTTACCAGGAAAACCTTGTGGTTTCCTGTATTCAACCCGCGGTCCTTTTAATGTGAGAAAATCGCAAGGAAGACAGGCGGATCTGGGCGCAGCATCGAGGGATCTGGCGGCTGGTGCGGCGGCTTGCTCCGGTGGCCGCGGTGTCCTGCTTATCCAGAGAAACAGGGCATGAGGGAGAGAGGAAAGAGATGAAAAAGGAGAAGGAGCAGGGGCGCAAGGTGAGGGAGAGGGATCTGGCGGGTGGTGCGGGGGGCTTCGGTGGCGGCGGCGTCCTTCTCATCCAGAGAAAGGGAGAGACATGGCGTGAGGGAGATAGGAAAGAGAGGAAGAAAGGAGAAGGAGAGGGGGCGCAAGGTGAGGGAGATGGTCACCGGTGGTGGCGCCTCCGGTGACCGGCCGGCGGCAGGACCGATGGTGTCTGGAGTTTTGGACACCTGAGCGAGCTACCCTGCTGCTGCTAATTCTTCTCTCCCCACGCCTCTGCTGCTGCTCCTTCTACTCCTCAGATGCCCATGCTTGCTCTCAAACAATCATTGTTGAAGGTGAAGTTCTTTTACAGAAAAATGTAAAATATGTTACGCAGAGGAACTATGTTAGCTGAAGTGGCTGCTAAGTTGTTTCAACAAATGAAGATGAGGTTTGATGCTTAATTGTGCTTGCAGGACTGAAGGGCATGATTTCTGGACCACAGATGATGCATTTTATTGGCAGGCACAATCAAGGGCCCATCATCTTTCTGCTATAGGTTCAACACAAACAACAGCTATCTTGTTGAGATTCAATTGCTATTCGGTGGAGAGCAGCCACAAAAAGTTCCTCAATTGATGCACAGTGGCCACCGAAAACAGATCTCGCTTTCAATCTCTAATTGATTCTCAGCTACAGAGTGGCATGTATCTATAGACTTGCTAATGTGATGGCTAATGCATGTGTATTAATTCATGAATTAGCAAAATATTTCCCGTGAGATGTGCTAACATACAAATTTGATGTTCACAGTGCCCTCCACTTTTTTTTTGTTATGCCTATAAGAGATGACTTATTTTCAATTTTTAAATAGAAAAGCACAGTATGGTTGCTCTTATATACAGCTCATAAAAAGGAATTACAAATAAGAAGAGTGATGTGTTCTCCTCAAAACAAAATTGCTGAAATTCACATGCATGGTGGCGCCATACAGCGAGCGCATGGTGGCAGAGTTCACAAGCTAGATCTCTGACTGGCGTAATGGCTTGTCCTGATGCAGAGAAGGACGGGGTTCAAGTTGTTGGGCCAGTGGCAGGGGCAGCATGATGTTTTCGTCAGGTAACAACCTAGCCATCGACTCAAGATTTAACTGAACCAATTCCTTTAATTCAAGCTCCAAATCGTTGTTATTTGATTCACTAATTGGTTCCTGGCAACAACTAATTGGACATATAATTGTTGATTTATGTACAAACAATATCTTCAGTTGTTTTCAGATCTTCAATAAGGATCATCAAGCCCTCTGTTTTTTATATGAAGAATAGATATTGTAATTGTGCCTCCATTACGTCTAAAAGTCAGATATCGGAAAAATGTCATTGGCATATCTCTGTCACGATGGAGGATTCGTTAGACAGAAAAAGGACCTCTGGTTATGTATGACATGATGCGAGGCACATATCTCTGAATGAAGCGCAACAAGAATTGACATCCTCTAATGCTAACTGTTGAGCATTCTTCTCTGAAGTATCAGGTCAGTATCCCATGTGCCCCCTATTCATCTGTCATCGCTGCATAAAAATTTAATGCAGTTTTTAAGCCTATGTTTAAGGGTAGCTAAATCTCTATGGACCAACCATATTATCTTTTTGAGATAAGAAATCAACCTTCATCATGTACTTATGTTGTAACTTCTCCCATCTTTTGTGCTATTATCTAAAAGAGGTGTGGATTGGAATCAGTTTTTTTTGCTGCACCCCCATTCCGACGAGGTCACGCACACATACCACTGGGAATCCCACGAACCCTATGTTCGAGCGCGAGCGACGGCAATAGCATCTGCAAGTACTTGACCAACACGCTACCCGGGTGTGGTATCCACTATTGAGGCCAAGCAACCTAGCTCGGTCATCCTTAAGTGTGTTTGTGTCCACCACCTGATGAAGAACGGGAGAAGATTGCTGACTTTGTGCCTAATGATGGTTGCCTGAACTTCGTAGAGCAAATTGACGAGGTGTTGATTGCTGAATTTGGTCTTAAGAGGCACGTCGTGGGAGATATCCCTTGTGGCAGGTTCAAAGTTGTGATGGTATCTGGTGTCTCCCAGCGAGATTTGTTCCTTCTCTTAACAGTTACTATTAAGGTATAACAGTGATGTGCTACTCTGCTGGTCCTTTAGATGTCAAAAAGATTATGTGTTGTGCTAGCTAGCGACTTTTATCTCCCCGTGGATGCAGATTTCAGAATATGTTTAGTTACGACGTACCACAAAGCTGATCTTTTTAACATTTGATTGCCGTGCTTAATACCACAGTTAGGTAGTTCGACTCTTAGACACTGGTCTTTTTAATATCAGACTTAAACAACTACAGTTCTAAATAGCAGTAGTTCTTCTGAATTTCTACCTATTTATTTCACTATTGTGGTTTCAGAATCCAATAGCCTTGCTGTTAGTTAATGCTCTATTTATATTTTTTGCCAACAGAACAAATTTATGTTTCCAGCAAAAAAGTTGGCCGGCCCCAGCAAAAAAAAGAACAGTTCCAGCAAAAAAAGATCGCCGCCGTGGTCACAGGTACTAAATGGTTCCACTGTACATCTCTGTAGTTATTTGGCTGAAGGTGCGCATTAGTGGTTAGCTGTGATAATACAAATAGTAAACATGTTATACCAGGTAGCAGAACTTCACGAAAATTTGCTGAAGGAGTTGCATCATCCTTGATCAAATATTATTTTTATTATTCCTTCTTGGTTTTAGACAATAACATTAGAGAATCTAAATCCTTTTACCGCGCATCAGTACATGTAATAGAGCAACTCTTGGTGCAACTAGCTGCAGCAAAGACCAACTTGACTTGATGGTATTTTTGATCTGTTCACCTACCCTCCCTCGCTCAATTTTCTTGGGAAAAAACACCCGCCCAATGAAGCCATCTCCGTGTCGCATACCTATTGCCACAACCAACTAAGCTAGCCCAGTGTTTTTTGTGGAAAAGATGGTTGTTCCTTCTATTAAATAGTCCCACCTCGCCCCTTTACACCCAATCCTCTTAATTTCCTTATGCCTTTGAATTTCCTAGGTGTCAACAAGCAGTCTTCAGAATCATCAATAAGCCAACAGCGAGAAATAAGTTCAAGAATTGAGTTCCCTTAACAGGGAAATAAGGAAGGGAAGAAACAAATAGGGAACAATCAGATGAAGCATCAAGGAAAATGGATTGAACAATCAGATGAAGCATCAAGGAAAATGGATTGAACAATCAGATGAAGCATCCAGCTCGAGGAGAAGCATGGTCTGCAAGGAGACCAATCATCTTGAGGTGGTTCTTTCAGCTACTGCATGTTCCATTACGGAGAAGGGTACTTAGTCGATCTTAGGAGCCAGACTCTGCTTTCCTTGCAGGGAGAATTTCAATAAATGGTACTATTACTCTCCCAACAATTCTTTTATCACTACAAAATGTGTAGGAACCTTATTTTTCTTAAGTGGCATAATGTGATTTCTTAAGTGTTGTGTTGTAACACTTTAGAGTAAAAGAATAATTATGTATGAAGAATAATATTACCGAGTCAGGCAGAATTTGACCTTAGTTCTGACCAAATTAATCTTTATTTGTTTGCCAGGTTGTGTGTCAAACATCACTTCATGTTGTAGTCCATTTTTTCCTTTCAAAAGCCACATTATGAAATTTGGCTTTATAAGAAGTTTCACTTTATTATTAGTGGAGAACGGGAGATAAGGAAAGGGAAGGGAAAAACAGTAATTCTAGCAACTAGCCATTGTTCCGTGGCAAAACACAGGTGTTTGTTCTATTATGTCCATCAGAAATCTTTACGGAGGAGTTGGGACTGAGTGAGTGACATAGATTTGCTTGAGGTCACAAATTCTTTTCTGCTGTTACTTGCATCTTACTTGAATTTTTTTCTTCAAGTTCTTCCTGTTTTCCCATATCCTCTGCTCTATAGAAGCTGCTACATCAAATTAAGTAAGTGCATCCTTCTTTTTTGTCCAAGTTTGTTCTATTCTATTACTCAGAAGTCTGTACAAGACTGAGAGAGTGAAGCATATTTGCTTGAGATTTGAATACTTTTTTTATGTCGGGTTTGTACGCTATACAGTTTGATTAATGAAAACTGATAAAAGTAGTGGCAAACACTTGATTGAGTAAGCTACTGGATTTTACCAGTAATACACAGTAGTTTCTTGCAATATTATCTGCATGACAAGAAACACCCATATTTGATTTTGCTCTATGATTGGTTCAAATATCACTTTTTGGCTAAAGCTGATTGGATACGAGTAGTAGTGCCAACAGTAATAACTTGGTTGCGCATCCTGCCATGGTTATGTGATGGTTGTTTACCATGTTGTTTGCTGCTTTCCGGGTTACTTCTCGCGTTAGCTTCGGTTTCGTTCCGGAGTTGTGAGGATCCGTTCGTCTACGTCCGTTTGTCTTATTCATGGACTCGTTCTTCTTCCTTGCGGGATTTCAGGCAAGATGACCATACCCTGGAAATCACTTCTATCTTTGCTTGCTAGATGCTCGCTCTTTTGCTATGCCTATGCTACGATACCTACCACTTACTTATCATGCCTCCCATATTGCTAAACCAAGCCTCTAACCCACCTTGCCCTAGCAAACCGTTGTTTGGCTATGTTACCGCTTTGCTCAGCCCCTCTTATAGCGTTGTTAGTTGCAGGTGAAGATTGAAGTTTGTTCCTTGTTGGAACATGGAGATGTTGTTCCTTGTTTTGGAACATGTTTACTTGTTGGGATATCACAATACCTTTTATTTAATTAATGCATCTATATACTTGGTAAAGGGTGGAAGGCTCGGCCTTATGCCTGGTGTTTTGTTCCACTCTTGCCGCCCTAGTTTCCGTCATATCGGTGTTATCTTCCCGGATTTTGCGTTCCTTACGCGGTTGGGTAATAATGGGAACCCCTTGATAGTTCGCCCTGAATAAAACTCTTCCAGCAATGCCCAACACTGGTTTTACCATTCGCCACCCAGCCTTTTCTTTCCCTTGGGTTCTGCAGAGTCAAGGGTCATCATTATTTTAACCCCCCCGGGCCAGTGCTCCTCTGAGTGTTGGTCCACCTGTCAGCTACCGGTGGCCACCAGGGGCAACTCTGGGCTGGCCTACCCGTACCTAGGACAATCTGAGTGTGCCCTGAGAAAGAGATATGTGCAGCTCCTATCAGGATTTGTCGGCACATTCGGGCGGTGTTGCTGGTTTAGTTTTACCTTGTCGAAATGTCTTGTAACCGGGATTCCGAGTCTGATCGGGTCTTCCCGCTAGAAGGAATATTCTTCGTTGACTGTGAGAGCTTGTTATGGCTAAGTTGGGACACCCCTGCAGGGATTTGAACTTTCGAAAGCCGTGCCCGCGGTTATGGGCAGATGGGAATTTGTTAATGTCCGGTTGTAGAAAACCTGAACTTGACCATAATTAAAATACATCAACCGCGTGTGTAACCGTGATGGTCTCTTTCCCGTGGAGTCCGGGAAGTGAACACGGTGTTGGAGTTATGTTTGACGTAGGTTGTTCTAGGATCATTTCTTGATCATTAGTTGTTCGACCATGCTTTTGCCTTCTCTTCTCGCTCTCTTTTGCGAATATGTTTAGCCACCATATATGCTAGTCGCTTGCTGCAGCTCCACCTCATACCTTTTACCTTACCCATAAGCTTAAATAGTCTTGATCGCGAGGGTGTGAGATTGCTGAGTCGCCGTGACTCACAGATACTTCCAAAACCAGTTTGCAGGTGCCGATGAGTCCGTGCAGATGGTGCAACCAAGCTCAAGGAGGAGCTCTTTGAAGATCTTGTCCTTTGTGTTGTTTCGTTCTAGTTGATCAGTAGTGGAGCCTAGTTGGGGTCGATCGGGGACCTTGTCGGTTTTGGGGTTCTTCTGTTATTTTGGTTCCGTAGTCGGACCTTGATTGTATTTGGATGTTGTAATGCTTTACTCATGTAATTGCGTGAAGTGGCGATTGTAAGCCAACTATGTATCTTTTCCCCTATTGTATTACATGGGTTGTTTGCGAAGATTACCTCACTTGCGACATTGCTTTCAATGCGGTTATGCCTCTAAGTCGTGCTTCGACACGTGGGAGATATAGCCGCATCGAGGGCGTTTACAAGTTGGTAATCAGAGCCTTCCCCGACCTTAGGAGCCCCCACTGCTTGATCGTTATTAGCGGCCGAGTTGAGTCTAGAAAAATGTTTTGAGTCATTTAGAATTTATATATCGGAGAGTTTAGAAATTCTTTTTACTCCACAGTCCCTTCATCGCTCTGGTAAGGCATCCTGACGTAGAGTTTTGTCTCTTCTCTTCTAAAATTTCACTAAAAAATTTTTAGGATCACGCGGGTATCTTGGAATCGTTCCGATGGTTTTGTGGCGAGAACATTGTTCTTGGTGCCTCCTGTCATTTAGGGGTTGTGGCAGTGTCCCGGGGAGTTGAGCTCCGAGGTGTTGTCGTCACAATTTTATCGTTGCAGTTCTGGAATACCTGAGTTTAGTTCGCCGACATCGAAAATCTCTTTTATGTAGTTGTTGGTGAGATAACCTCAACGCCACCCAGTACTGGGGCGGGAGTTCGGGAGTATTGCCATAACTTGTATAACGGATGCTTTTCAAAGGTTGAGGTAGACGATTTCCGAAGGTTTCTTGGTTATGTGTTGAAGGACGGATACAGCTGGATGTAGGATTTGCTAGTTTGGGTGAGATATTATGCTTCCCCTGTATCCCCAACACCTGATTGCATAACCGGAAAATTTCGGGAGTTTATAAGTGGGAATTCAAGTAGCTCCCAGGATATCTTTCCGACAGATGTATGATATGAAATTGGGGTTCGACGTCTAGTGGTCCGCCTATTCACCGTCAGTTTTACAGTGGTCTCGTTGTGTCTTAAAGAGTCTTTGGCTATGCCGACTCGGGGACGCTTCGTATGTCATGTGCACTGCCTTGTACATGATGGTGCTGTACGATCGAGCCCGTGTAGGCCCCACCACGAAAACTTCGGACGAAATCTCTATCATATGTTTGTTCCGGCTTATTTTGCAAGCCAATCCTCTGTTTTTGTTTGGAGTTGTCGTATTCGAGTTGCTTCAATGTCAAGTGTTGATTCCATACCTTCCCCAAATGGTGTTCTCATACTCCGATGTGAATACTAATCCTTCTTGATAATCGAGATTGTCATATAAATCCTTTTCAACCGGTGTTGTTTCTTTTCAATTGGATCCAATCATTTGAACATTCGCAAGATCAACTCAAGTCTTCTCAACGGTGTTTGTTTCGTTCGTTCCAAGTTGTCTTTGTTTTTCCCACCCACCCACCCTTTTTCTTCAAGGACTCAGATTTCTTAATCAAGTATCCTTTGATTCATGTGAAGTCTCTCCATTCTTTTTCCTTCATGTTTTTACCCGGTGTTTCTCATGAAGATGCTCTACTCGTTCTTCATTCTACATTCTTTTCATCTCCGGTGGATTAAATTCAAGCCTTCAGTGTTGTTCATATTCCTTTCCTTGTTTCAAATGACTTCTCATGCCGGTAAACCTCCTAATCATTCACTTCTCGCTATTCATTTATTCGGGAGTGCCGAAGATATCTCAGAAGGCTCGTCTTGTCTTTCAAGATCCGTTCAACCTATTTCGAGGTTGTTATCTCATTCAAGTCATTTAATTCAACCGGTGTTTTCTCTCTTTTGAATCGTTCTACGATGTTTCTTTTGAGTGGGCCCTAACCCACAGGTCTTTTTCCAGGATCTTACCTGACTCTTCTTATTTCTCCCGGAGCTTTTCAAATTCATCTCAAAGTTTGACATAAGAATGATTTATCATCAGTCATATGTGTTTCTCCAAGATCTGTCAATTTTTTTCATCATTGGCTCAACCTTTTCTATTTTTTCATTCCAGAGTGCATCAACGATTCATGGTGGTGTTTCTCATTGTCATTCTCTGCATTTGAAGACCGAAGAAGAAAGTTTCCTCCATATCTTGCTCCATTCTCTTCAAGACTCGTGATTCGAGATCGTTGCCATCCTCTCATAATTGTTTTCGATTGTCAGAATTCTTTCTCACCCATCCGGAGTAATTCAAGAGTCTTCTTAGTTTGTTATCCGGAGTCCATCAATTCAGGTTTATTCATTCTTAGCTGTCAGTTATCATTCTCCTATCTTACCGGTGCTTTGTTCAAGTAATCTCTAATCAATTCGTGATCCATTCGTTCTCTTGTATCTAAATTCTCTCAAGCACCTTCGTTCATTTGCAAATTCTTACCGGTGATTCACCCCTACTTCGATCATTTTCAATTCTTACGGTGGTTCGTTCAAGAGTTCCTCTTCCTTCATTTATCATATTAATTCATTCGTTGTTTCAATCCTACCGACGGTTCATTGAAGACATTCTCAAGTTTATGTTATATGTCTCTTAATCCTTTCTACGAGAATAAGTAATATTTCAAATCCGTTGATTGTCATCAATTTAATTGGTGAAGGATAAGCATAATGTAATCCTTATTCTTATTTCATCCAAGTGATTAATTTCCTATTCTGGAGGCTCATCAAATTCCTAATTTCAATTGTTTCATCTTCTCTTTTCCCGGAGTTCCAAGCTTTCATCATCATGAAGATCCATCTTATCATTGCAAGGCTTCAACCTTATTCTTTTCATCCTTCATTTCGTTTGATCATTCTTTTATTACCGGAGTTCTTCATGGAGGCTCTACATGATGGTTCATCAAGGATTTATTTCCGTCTAGAAGTTTTTCATTGAGTTTCTTTTCTAAGGAGCTCAAGCTTTCTTCATCTTGCAATCCGGAGTGCATTTCTTTCTACCATATCATTGGAGGTGGTTTTACATCATTCTTGATATTTGAGTTCATGTTTCATGATTCACAGGTTGTTAAGAATGGGGTATTGTAAATCCATCAATCTCTTCATTGGAGTTATCTTGGGTTATATTTCACCTAAAACTTTCCCTAAGGATTGTTGCTAATTATGGTGCTTATAAAGGACCCAAGCTCTTCTTTATCCTCCCTGTGAAATACTTTCTTGTCTCCTTGTTCATACCAATCCAATTCTTTTTCCCGTGAGTGGCAGGTTGTCACCTCATAATTTGAGATGTATTCCATAAGACCATACCAAGATTATTCCTTTCATTGTTGTTTTTCCAACAACTCCGTTCGACCCTTCTCCTAAAGATGCCTTTTCAAACTCTTTTGTGGCAGAAGTTGGCAATTTCTTCTACATTCTTTTATCTCAATGATCTATCTTCTATTTCTCTCTTCCAGAGGCATTGCGATGTTGCTCTTTTCAACCCATCATTTTGTTCTGTCAAAATCATGCTTCTTTCTTTTGCTTATCCATTTAACCGGAGTGTCGTGTCCTCTGCTCAAGTTCTTTTCATCTTATCAAGTCTTGTATCACTTTTCAACCGGAGTGCTGACCGAAGTTGTTCTTCCTTGTTCCTCTTTGCTAACGGAGTGCTTTCAACTTCATTTATCTCCATTGTATTCTTTTCTCGAAGTGTCTTAACCTCTTCAAGGTTCATGGTTTCACTCGTTTGTCAAAGAAGCAACTTAGTTTTACCTCTCCTCTTCCTCTTCCGTTTCCCTCCGGTGCCATTCTAGATCTCGGGACGAGATCCTCTCGTAGTGGTGGAGTGTTGTAACGCCCCGAGACCGATGTGCCAGGTGTCTTTCAGTTATTCGCTGTTGTTGCCATGTCATTCGCTTGCGTGTTGCATTTCATCATGTCATCATGTGCATTGTGTGTTTTTCATACATATTAAGTTGTTGCATGTTCCATGCATGAATCTTGCTTCATCACCTTCTCCTTCCCTCTCACTTCCTTTTTCTTTCATGTCTTTGCAAGCGACCTTATTCCTCCTCCATTAATGTTCATCTTTTCCCTATAAATCTTGCCTCTTTCCTACACCCTCTCTGTCAGACTTCGTCCCATTTGAAGTTGTTTTGGTCAGGTTCAAAAATGATTGAAGTTTGAGAATAATTCAAACTCTAATTATTTTTCTACCTTCTAAAAATGCCTGAGCAATTTATTCAAACCCTACATAAATCCAGGGTTCCAGATATATAGTTATATATCTCATATCTCTAACCAAAAACCCCTGGATTTTCCCCTTTGTTGGTTGTTTATTTATATAAACAATAATTTATAAAGGAAAGAATTTAGAGGGAGAGGGAGCCAGCAGCCAGGCCGGCCTGCTTCCTCGAGGCCCAGCAGGCCCATCTACCCCCACTCCTTTCCTAACCCTAAACCTCTCCCCGGCCCGACCCTCATCTCCCTCGCATCTCCCCAGTGCCGCTAGGAGCCCTGCGCTCGATTCCATCTCCCCTTTCCCTCCCGCAGCGCAGCCACCTCCTGCTCAATCTTCCTCTGCTCCCTTCTCCTCGCTGCGATTCTCCCGTGCGCCGCCCTGCCATGGCTGCGTCTTCCCCCAGCCAGCGCCGCCGCACACACACACACACCCGCACAACACCCCGCAGCTAGCGCCAGGAGCTCGCCTCCTCTTCACCATGGCCTCGAGCCCGATTCCCTCGTCCTTCTCCTCCTGTCGCCGCGGCCTTTCTCGCTGCATATCCGCCGCCCCAGGACAGCTCCTCCGGCCTCCCCGTCCTCTGTTTCGCCTTGCCTCTCCTCCTGCTCCCACGTGCCTCGCGAACCGCATGTGTGGCCGCGTCCAATGCCTCTCGCTCCATCTGCCATGGCCTCCCTTCGCCAGTGCCACGCCTCCGTCGCCCGACGAGCTCCGCCACCAGCCGGTCCCTCCATCGCGCCTCCCTGCTTCGTCCGACCGCCCTGTCACCATGCTCCAGCGCCGCTTCGAGCTCGTCATCCCCGACCTCCTCCGTTCGAGATATCGTCATTCCTCGTCGTCCCATCGTCGGAGTTCACGCCCAAGGCCTGCTGCAACCTCACCTTCGGCCTCGCCATGGTTCCCCTGCACAAGCTGCTTCCGGCAAGGACGTTACCCCCGCTGCCTTCTCTTGTCGAGACCGAGATCCCGGGAGCGTCAAGTTTCTTCCACGATGCCCGAACGACTACAGGCCGGGACGCCAAGTCGAACGACCACTGAACAGGCAACATCGCCAAGTACCGCGACACTCAGATCCCTCGGATCAGTCAAGTGCATCTACGAAAACGTGTATGACCGTCGTCGAAGCTACAAAGTACCTCTACGCAAGAAAAACGCCAAGTACATGGATATGCCGAGCTTCTCTCTGAATGTGTGTACGACTACCGTAGCGCCGAAGACCTTGGATGCTCGAACGAGTACCGAATGAAACGCCAAGTACCACTATCGCTGAGTACGACTACTTCCACGAAGATACGAGAACAACTACTGTCGACCCTCGAAGACTCCTTGGACGTCAAGATCCTCGCCGTGACCTCGAACATCTACGAAATGTGCACGACTACAAAATGGGTAGCACTACCGTTGCCGAAGACCCGTGTAACGGTATCGTCAAGTCCAAGTACCGTCGCGTGAACAACTACTTCCACTACCGCCGTCGCGAGAACGCCTACTTCCCTCTACGAACTTGATCCGTTCCGATAAGGCACGCTTCGAAAGGTATAACCATCGACACGATCATCCGTGGACCGAATGCATATTATGTGATATGAGACGATCGCGTTTGCACGTCGCCCCTCTTTTTGCCTTGCCAACGACATGTGGGAACTCGGTATCCGAGATCACCCCACCATCCTTGCTTGTCACGTTCCGCACACTTCCCCTTTGCGTCGGTATCTCAATCGAGTACCGGAACCGAAACGCTGCCATGGCACCGTTTTCGTTATCGTTGCCGTGGCACCCCTTTCCTTTGCACCATGGCGACAAATGCTTCATAATGCTCTTGTCAACTTTTAATAAAAATTGCATAAACTTGCACATGTCATTCGCATCATGATAATAACATTTAAATGTTTAAAAATTGTTGTTGCACCAAATTGATAATTGCATATGGGGATTTACCGGATTTGTTGTTTGTTATTTCCGGCCTCATTTAAACTTGCCTAAATGTTTAGTTTACTTATGCTCCACCTCTTGCCATGTTTAAACAACACTTAATTTTGTTGAGTACCTAACCGAGAGAATACTAAATAATTGATGTGGTGTTTCATCAATATGCATCCCGATGCATATTGAGCTCCACTTAATTTGTAGGATTGTTTGTGCACTTTGCCATGCCATGCCATGTATCATTAAACCGTACATGCATCATACTTGGTTGCGCATCCTGCCATGGTTATGTGATGGTTGTTTACCATGTTGTTTGCTGCTTTCCGGGTTACTTCTCGCGTTAACTTCGGTTTCGTTCCGGAGTTGTGAGGATCCGTTCGTCTACGTCCGTTTGTCTTCTTCATGGACTCGTTCTTCTTCCTTGCGGGATTTCAGGCAAGATGACCATACCCTCGAAATCACTTCTATCTTTGCTTGCTAGATGCTCGCTCTTTTGCTATGCCTATGCTACGATACCTACCACTTGCTTATCATGCCTCCCATATTGTTAAACCAAGCCTCTAACCCACCTTGCCCTAGCAAACCGTTGTTTGGCTATGTTACCGCTTTGCTCAGCCCCTCTTATAGCATTGTTAGTTGCAGGTGAAGATTGAAGTTTGTTCCTTGTTGGAACATGGAGATGTTGTTCCTTGTTTTGGAACATGTTTACTTGTTGGGATATCATAATACCTTTTATTTAATTAATGCATCTATATACTTGGTAAAGGGTGGAAGGCTCGACCTTATGCCTGGTGTTTTGTTCCACTCTTGCCGCCCTAGTTTCCGTCATATCGGTGTTATCTTCCCGGATTTTGCGTTCCTTACGCGGTTGGGTCATAATGGGAACCCCTTGACAGTTCGCCCTGAATAAAACTCTTCCAGCAATGCCCAACACTGGTTTTACCATTCGCCACCCAGCCTTTTCTTTCCCTTGGGTTCTGCAGACTCAAGGGTCATCATTATTTTAACCCCCCCGGGCCAGTGCTCCTCTGAGTGTTGGTCCACCTGTCAGCTGCCGGTGGCCACCAGGGGCAACTCTGGGCTGGCCTACCCGTACCTAGGACAATTTGAGTGTGCCCTGAGAAAGAGATATGTGCAGCTCCTATCGGGATTTGTCGGCACATTCGGGCGGTGTTGCTGGTTTAGTTTTACCTTGTCGAAATGTCTTGTAACCGGGATTCCGAGTCTGATCGGGTCTTCCTGCTAGAAGGAATATCCTTCGTTGACCGTGAGAGCTTGTTATGGGCTAAGTTGGGACACCCATACAGGGATTTGAACTTTTGAAAGCCGTGCCCGCGGTTATTGGCAGATGGGAATTTATTAATGTCCAGTTTAGAAAACCTGAACTTGACCTTAATTAAAATACATCAACCGCGTGTGTAACCGTGATGGTCTCTTTCCGGCGGAGTCCGGGAAGTGAACACGGTGTTGGAGTTATGCTTGACGTAGGTTGTTCTAGGATCACTTCTTGATCATTAGTTGTTCGACCGTGCTTTTGCCTTCTCTTCTCGCTCTCTTTTGCGAATATGTTTAGCCACCATATATGCTAGTCGCTTGCTGCAGCTCCACCTCATACCTTTTACCTTACCCATAAGCTTAAATAGTCTTGATCGCGAGGGTGTGAGATTGCTGAGTCCCCGTGACTCACAAATACTTCCAAAACCAGTTTGCAGGTGCCGATGAGTCCGTGCAGATGATGCAACCAAGCTCAAGGAGGAGCTCTTTGAAGATCTTGTCCTTTGTGTTGTTTCGTTCTAGTTGATCAGTAGTGGAGCCCAGTTGGGGTCGATCGGGGACCTTGTCGCTTTTGGGGTTCTTCTTTTATTTTGGTTCTGTAGTCGGACCTTGATTGTATTTGGATGTTGTAATACTTTATTCATGTAATTGCGTGAAGTGGCGATTTTAAGCCAACTATGTATCTTTTCCCCTATTGTATTACATGGGTTGTTTGCGAAGATTACCTCACTTGCGACATTGCTTTCAATGCGGTTATGCCTCTAAGTCGTGCTTCGACACGTGGGAGATATAGCCGCATCGAGGGCGTTTACAATAAAGGTACGTACTATACTAGTACTAGGAACCGGATGGAGGAGCGTCTGCACTCTTATTATAATTTTAAAATGTGATAAAGCAATCTTCAACACATTTGGTTCTCTTCGAGGGTTCTCGCATGTGATAATGGAAGTTGATTGCATGGAACACTCGCCACAATTCTCGCTTAATTCTGGCTCATATCCTGTTACAAATAGTAGCGCTCAATAATATTTCCTCTTTTTTTGTTATTCAGCATGTAAACAGGTCAGCAAACCTTGCGGCACATCTTCGTGCGAACTGTGCTTGCTGCACTTTGAATGTGGCCGAGAGCTGGCTTGATGAAACACCTCGCTTCCTACTTCTTTTTTTGCGGGGTACCTCGCTTCCTAGTGACCAGTGTCTTGGCTGATTGTCCTAAGAATGCTTATATATGAATAAAGCTCTCTCATTTACCCGCAAAAAAGATTAAGCCATATTAACCGGAAAGGAGGGAGTATGGACTAGCACTACTTTTTGGTGTGTCCCGTCAACTTGCAGAACGAGGAGAAGCTTGCAGGACAAGGTGAAGCTCGCTTACGCCTTTTGACTAATGCAACCTACCCTCGGTGGACATGAATCGGTCCATTCGGTGTCAGATTGTCAGAGGCATACACTATAGTACCCAACATGCGGAGTACCATCATTGTTCGACTTCACGAAGGGGTGAAGAGCCAAGCGCAGTAGTACGCGTACTTGGTTTTGCACCTTCATACTACTCCACCCTCCATCACAGTTTACAGGGCGCGCTTCACTATGATGCATTTCTCTCAATGCATTTCCACCACCAGAGAGACTTTAGATGCGTTTGGTATAATGCTCAATTAATTAGGGCGTGGTAACCACAATCAAGTCCACAATTTTCTCTCCATGTACTGTACTACTACGGAGTGCATGCATGTGTGTACCCGGGGTGGAAGCACTGCATGCATGTGTGTACTCATTATTCCCTCTAGTAATAGACGCCGTGCTATAACTACCAATGCTATTTTTCAGGCCGATCGCTAGTCGCCTTGGTCCCACAGCTTTTTTTTCTTTTTTCTGAAGCGCGCTCTATAAACAGTGACGGATGGAGTAAGTGATACACTGTTCATTACGGGCCAGTTTCACCACGGGCCGTTAATAGGCCAAGAGTTACATAGGGCCTCATATGGGCCGAAAGACATCATGGGCCATACATGGGCCAGAAGTGAAAACAGGCTGGAATCATATTGGATGGCCCAGATGATGCTACTGGGCCTAATTCGGATAGGGCGTAATGGGCCTTGGGTTAGCGGGCTGTAAATGGGCTATATGCGAACAGGCCGTTAACAGGCTTTCCATGGGCCGGCCCACCACCTTTTGACCAAGTCAAACGGGCCGGCCTTTTCACAGGAATGGGCCTCTGTTGGGCCGTGCCACATGTCGACGTATCATAGGCGCCTTCCGTCCAACGAGTGGTTGACATCTGTCCCAACGATGAGCCGACACGTGTTTCCTCCAACCAATGATGATTTTACACATGGAAAATCCGCATTGGTCGGGGATGTTAATGGGTTATCAGATCCAAAACCCGATCCGATAGCTTAACGGCGTTCCGTTACGGTGGATGCCACGTGTCGGTCACACTTGACGAAAGCACTTCTGTGACGCGTGATTTATCGTCATGGAAGTGGACACTTCCGTGATGATAATTTTGGTAATGTCATGGAACACTTCTACGACAGCACAGGTATGACTATCTTGATTCTGTCATAAATTTGTCATGGATGTACATGCATGACAAAAAAAGCAACCTACTGTGACAAACACATATCATCACGGAAGTGTATTTTTTTGTAGTGTTGGGTCTGTAGCTTCACTAATTGGTTGTGTGGGACGGAACACTTCTCCCAGTCTCCGGGCTTGGGGCTGCGGGAGCGGGAGGAGGAGCTGCGCTGGCCGGCCATGTTGGGATGGATTTTTTCGGGCGTGCTCCGATGAATGCTCGCTGAGGGAGGACGGTGTGGTTTGGATATGAGGATCCTCGTCTCTTTAATAGACAGTTCATTCACATAGATGGGGTGGTAAATGTAAAAACACCCTGGCTCCTCACATTCGCTTGACACGTGGAAGATGGCCATTATTGGACGCAGAAGCCAAGAAGCGCAACATTTACGAGAAGCCGGACACTATTTTAGGTACTCAGAGTTTGAAGAAGAACCTGCCTTGCAATGCCGAAGACAATCTGCGCGCCGGACTCGTCGTCATTGAAGCCTGGTTCAGGGGCTACTGAGGGAGTCCTGGATTAGGGGGTATCCGGACGGCCGGACTATATCCTTTGGCCGGACTGTCGGACTATGAAGATACAAGATTGAAGACTTCGTCACGTGTCCGGATGGGACTCTCCTTGGCGTGGAAGGCAAGCTTGGCAATTCGGATATGTAGATCTCCTTCCTTGTAACCGACTCTGTGTAACCCTAGCCCCCTCCGGTGTCTATATAAACCGGAGGGTTTAGTCCGTAGATAGGATATACAATCATACCATAGGCTAGCTTCTAGGGTTTAGCCTCTTCAATCTCGTGGTAGATCAACTCTTGTACTACTCATATTATCAAGAACAATCAAGCAGGACGTAGGGTATTACCTCCATCAAGAGGGCCCGAACCTGGGTAAACATCGTGTCCCCCGCCTCCTGTTACCATCCACCTAGACGCACAGTTCGGGACCCCCTACCCGAGATCTGCCGGTTTTGACACCGACATGGCCCCTATAGTACTCGTACTGGTTTCTGCTCGCATTGCCATCGCAGTCGGTATTCTGTGGTGCTACGTTTACGATGCGCGGCCCATCACAAACGGTTCACTATTATAGAACGTGTATGATGCGCGGCCCATCATAAACGGTTCACCGTTAAGAAGATTAGCTAATCGTCGTATGAGTGTCGGATAGGATTACGAAATGTCGGACCGTCGTAACATCGTCGTACACGACAACTATCGCACACGCTATTCTGTGGTGCAATGTTTATGATGCATACTTTATCAGAAACAGTTCATGGTTGCGAATCGAGTACGATAAGGAAACTAACACAAACGTTTAGTTTGCCCGCGCTATTTGCGATATTGTCTCACATCGCACACGCTTTGCAAACAGCAACTGTGTGCATGCTTGCACACGTTTCCTCTCTGTGAACCATCTCGGATTATGGTGCATATCGCAAACGTTTGTGTTTTACCAACCGTGTGTGCCGTAACAACCTGGAGAGCATAATTTCACCGTAATTTAATTGCTGCTTTTACAAATTGTACCGTATTTGGATTTGAATTTGAATGTATGCTACAACTTTATTCATATCCATCAGGTTCAAACAACCAATGCATTATTCGATTCATAGGTACATATGTTCAAGACTTACATAAGAACCAAATAAAGAATGATGAACCACAATTGTACACTTGTACTATTAAAGACGGTAAAGAAAGAGGCGAAATATATTCTGGTTGTTGAACAAGGTGAAGCGAAATGCCCATATTGTGCCCTCCTCCATGCAGAAGGCACACATGACTCTAGTCCAACCCCTTGTGATGGCCGACCACCCATCCTTCACGGTCTTCATGAAAACATCTAGATGATCATCGTGTTCTGGTAGAAATACTTTAACCTTTGCATGCCCACCAATCATGTAGTTTGAGAGGTAATCTTGAGTAAACTTCTTTGGCAACCACTGCAAAGGAATAAGATCCAGATAGTGTCATCTAACACAACTCATTATGGGTAGTAAAAAGAAGGTTGCAGAGTTCTTACTTATCATCCCGCAGTTCACTATTGTCTTGGATAAAGTGTAAACAAATAGTTTAATTACCATCTTTGGACCCATTTTACTAACAATCTTTATCAGTTTCCTCACTTGATGCTGGTTCATCGATATCTCATTGCCCCATACGCAGAAATGGTCGAAACGCGGATCTTTACCAATGACATATGTACCTAAAAGCACCAAGTCAATATTAGAAGCTAAACAACAATAGCACAATGATGTACTACAACACTCTTTTATAATATGCCTATATACATCCGTATGTGGTAGTCCATTTGAAATCTCTAAAAGAACAAATATTTAGGAACGAAGGGAGTATCTTATAACATCCAATATACTCAAATATTAGATGAATTAACATCTTATATTATGGGCCGGAAGGAGTTTAGTTCGTTCTTAAAAATTATCTGCTGCTGTATCCACGGGTTACAGTTAGTTGAGCTAGTTCGGGCTCAAATAGCCCTAAAGTATATCTAAACATGAGGGATAGTTTGAGCTAGTTGCATCTATAACCCACCCAAAAAACTAGTATCCAACCCAAGAGGTGCTAATTGGAGCTAGTTCTCCTGGTGCATTTATTGTCAACCTAACCCTGCCACCCAAACAACTCTTTGGATGGAGTTAGTTCAGGGTTAGTAATGAGCTAGAAACTAACTCTAACCTCTAGCTAAGTTGAGTATCCAAACATGGCTGTGTTGTTGTTGTTGCTGCTGCTGCTCTTCTACGTATATCTAGACATCATTAGAACATTAATGTAACACTCTTCCTTGTTGCTATGTAGCCTAGGATTGCATATTTAGACATTAAGTACAGTGCATGTTGATATGTAGCCTTAGATATATTACATATGGCCCTAGTTAACCTAAGAAAAAATGGGTTGCAGATATATTCAGTTAAAAGTTTGATTCATTGATTAGTCCCTTATCAGCCGCCGACCTATGTGGTACCAGCTACGGATATCCTGAACAGTGAGCAGATATAAGCCATGGGATCAAACTAACCTCGATGAAAAACAACAGTCGTTCCCAAAATTGTCCTGTGTAGGTACATCAAGAAGCATGTTAAGCACAACAGGCTAAACATCAACCAAAATTACACAAGGCAGACAAAATAATCTCCAAAAGATAGCTTCAGTGTGCAGGTTTATGTAACACCCACGATGCGGCTATATCTCCCACGTGTCGGAGCACGACTTAGAGGCATAACCGCATTGTAGGCATGTCGCAAGAGGGGTAATCTTTACACATCCCATATACTAAATAAGAAAGAGATAAAGAGTTGGCTTACAATCGCCACTTCACACAATACATAAATATAGCATTGCATCATCTAGAATACAATCAAGGTCCAACTACGGAACCAAAATAAAAGAAGACCACCCCTAATGCTAGATCCCCGATCACCCCGAATGGGCTCCTCTACTGATCAACAGAAACGAAACAAAACAATGAACAAGATCTTCATCGAGCTCCCACTTGAGCTCAGTTGCGTCATCTGCACTGGTATCAACGGCACCTGCAGCTGGTTTTGGAAGTAATCTGTGAGTCACGGGGACTCAGCAATCTCACACCCTCGTGATCAAGACTATTTAAGCTTATGGGTAGGAAAAGGTAGTGAGGTGGAGCTGCAACAAGCACTAGCATATATGGTGGCTAACTTACGCAAATGAGAGCGAGAAGAGAAGCAAAGCACGGTCATGAACTAGAAGTGATCAAGAAGTGATCTTGAAGCTACTTACGTTCAAGCATAACACCAAAACCGTGTTCACTTCCCGGACTCCGCCGAAAAGAGACCATCATGGCTACACACGCGGTTGATTCATTTTAGTTAAGTTAAGTGTCAAGTTCTCTACAGCCAGACATTAACAAATTCCCATCTTCCCATAACCGCGGGCACGGCTTTCGAAGGTTCAAAACCCTGCAGGGGTGTCCCAACTTAGCCCATCACAAACTCACACGGTCAATGAAGGATATTCCTTCTCCTAGGAAGACCCGATCAAACTCGGAATCCCGGTTACAAGACATTTCGACAATGGTAAAACAAGAGCAGCAAAGCTGCCCGAATGTGCCGACAAATCTCGATAGGAGCTGCACATATCTCATTCTCAGGGCACACCGGATTGTCCAAGATTCCAGTAGGCCAGCCCAGAGTTGCCCCTGGTGGCCACCGGCGGTTGACAGGTTCAGACCAACACTTAGACAAGCACTGGCCCGGG
>NC_041388.1:486512131-486517579 GCF_002162155.2 Triticum dicoccoides
AAGATGATCCTTGAGTCTGCAGAACCCAAGGGAAAAAGGCTAGGTGGCAAATGGTAAAACCAAGGTTGAGCCTTGCTGGAGGAGTTTTATTCAAAGCGAACTGTCAAGGGGTTCCCATTATAACCCAACCGCGTAAGGAACGCAAAATCAAGGAACATAACACCGGTATGACAGAAACTAGGGCGGAAAGAGTGAAACAAAACACCAGGCATAAGGCCGAGCCTTCCACCCCTTTACCAAGTATATAGATGCATTAAAGTAAACAAGATATAATAATGATATCCCAACAATATCCATGTTCCAACATGGAACAAACTCCATCTTCACCTACAACTAGCAATGCTATAAGAGGGGCTGAGCAAAGCGGTAACATAGCCAAACAACGGTTTGCTAGGACAAGGTGAGTTAGCGGCTTGACATGGCAATATGGGAGGCATGATGTAGAAAGTGGTAGGTGTCGCGGCATAGCAAAAGAGCAAGCAACTAGCAAGCAAAGATAGAAGTGATTTCGAGGGTATGGTCATCTTGCCTGAGATCCCGCAAGGAAGAAGAACGAGTCCATGAAGAAGACAAACGGACGAAGTCGAACGAATCCTCACAAACGCGACTTTACCGGAACTAACAAGAAGAAGCAACACCCGAAAGGAGCAAACAACATAGTAAACAACCATCACATAAACATGGCATGATGCACAACCAAGTATGATGCATGTCTGGTTTAATGAAGTATGGCATGGCAAAGTGCAACAAACAACACTACAAATTAAGTGGAGCTCAATATGCAACGGAGTTGCATATTGAAGAAAACACCACATGACTTATTTAGTTCTCTCCCGTTTATATACTCAACAATATTAAATGTTGTTTTAGCATGTCAAGGGGTGAAGCAAAAGAAAACTACCTATCTAGGCAAGTTTAAATGAGGCCGGAACAACAAACAACAAGTTCGGAGAAATCCTCATGAGCATATATTAGGTTTGGTACTGTTCTTCCCTAAACACAATTTTAGAGTTATTAAACATGCAAAGTAAAACCACCATGTTAATCTAGGCATTTTTCTACCCCATTTACATATAAAGTTTATTAAATTTGGAGCTACAGTTATTTAGTTATGAAATAAATCATTTAACATGGCAATTAAGCACAATTAAACAAACACTAAGTTTAAACTTTTTAAACATGCATGAAAGTGGCAAATTATTAATCTACACAAAATTCTAAGCATTTTACATATATAACTTATTTTAATACGATGCACGGTTGGTGAGTTATAATATGCATGATGTTGGAGGGCTTTTCTGCAAAACTGTAGTCTCTGGAATAAAAGATTAAAAATGCAGCGCAGGGAAAAAATACTATGGGCCGAAACTGGTAGGGCCGATAGCAGCATGGGAGCTGCAACTGAAGCTCACCAGGCCTCATGGGCCGGCTGGACGCGAGCTGGGCTGGATCTGGAGGCAAGGATGTGGTCCACAACAGTGGAAGGCCGGCTCGGGCGGTCGTGGTCAATGCATCTGGAGCGTGTGTCGTCCTCCCTGCTCGAACGAAGCAGAGGAGGCAGGCAGGGCGACAGGGCGGTGAGGATCCAAGGAAGGAGGCGGCGCTGGAGGCAGGCTTGCGGGCCGGGCAAAGGAGCGGCTCCGCAGCGGCTGGAGACGGACTTGGCGCGACGACGACGAACTTGGTGCGGTTTGGAAGCAGGGGATCCATGGCGGTCGCTGCTGCAGTTGTGCTCCCATGGCTATCCTCCTACGCTGGGCGACGTTGTTGCTGGACTTCGAGAGGAGCTCCTCTCCCTGCGCCGACGAGGAGAGCGGGGAGGCTGCAGGGACAACAGACGATGGCGGCTCGGTCCTGCAGGCCGATGCGTGAGGCTTGGCGCGGGAGGAGTCCGGCGAGGCGTCCGTCTGGGCGGGAAGACAAGCACGGGGTTCATGCGGGCGAAGCAGAGGATAGCGTCGAGCTCGTTCCCGAGCAGAGGTGCAGCACGGGCTTGAGCGCTGGGCCTCATCCTCAAAGCGGAGGAAGCAGGGGCGCGGGACATGGCGCGATGCAAGAAGATGGAGGTCGTCGACGTGAGGCTTGGCGACGGGGACGGCTGGAGGCGGCCGGATCAGGATGGATCCGGGACGAAAGGACCCGTTCCCGGCGATGGCGAGCTGGGAGGCGAGACTGCTCCTGCTTGAACAGAAAGAGAGGCCGAGAGGTGAGAGGCATCCAGAGGACGCAGAGAAAGCGAGAGGAGGAATATGGCAGGGAGTGGGACGACCTGGAGGCTGGCTGCTCCGGCGAGCTCCGTCGGCAGCGCGGTCGACGGCCGGCGGGAGGCATGCGTGCGAAGAGGCCACGAGCGGGAGGAGGCGGTGGTCGGGTGAAGTGGATCGAGGAGCTGCTCTAGTTGGCCGGGCGAGCGAATCGGGGAGGAGCAGTGGGGAGTGCTGGTTGGTGGGTGGAGGAAAACAAGGAGAAGGGATCCCGAGGAAGAGGGGAGTAGGTGGAGTGGCGGCGGCGCGATGGGATCGATGGGACAAAGCACCTAAGATCTAGGGTTGGACTAAAAATGGAATAGGGTCTATATATATACGAAAGGGGGATGATTTAGATCCTTCGATTGCGATCGGGCGGTCCGGAATAAATAGATTAGGGAGTCCAAAAGAGAAACCGAAGATAATTAGGGGATGTTTGGGGATGAACCGGATCCATCGGTCACAACTGCTCGGGTCGGGTTCGGGACAACTTTCGGACGCGCATGCGAGGAGGGCCGCGGGCTGGCGAGAGAGGTCTATGCAATGCGCAAAGAGGGGTAGGCTGGGCCTAGATGGACTATGGAGAGTGGGTTGGTCTGAGAGAACAGGGGAGAGATGCAGCCCGGCACGATTTCTGGAGACCGAAAACGTCCGACGAAAAGACTGGCTATACTGCCGCTATAGTTATCCGTTGGGGCGTCAAGCAGACTCCAAATGCGATGAAACTTGACAGGCGGTCTATCTACACTATAATAAGACCACACGCCAACTTTCATCCCATTTCGAGAACATTTTCCGGACACTTATAAAATAATATTTCGGACGTGCCGCGGGCGCGTGCAAGTGTGTCTGGGCTCAGAACGGACAACGGAAGGAACTAGGAGACCGGGACAGATGCAAGTTTTGAAAACATGATGATGCAATGCACATGATGACATGATAAGATGCAAAATGCAAGCAATGACATGGCAACGACGGCGAATAACTGGGAGACACCTGGCACATCGTCTCGGGGCATCACAGTTTAAGCACGCTAGTAAAGCAAAACAAGTGGAAAGGTGTGCTAACTGCAACATGCCTAACATTTAACAAGAAAACATGGTCATTCAAACTGGTATTGTGCCGGTCTAAGTACACTGGTTATGGTTAAATAAAAATGGAAAAGCGTGTTAACTACAAGATGCAGCAACCAAATGTAGTCATTCATAGTGGTATTGTTGAAACTGGTACTGATGAAATTGAACTGCACAGTTCATACTTGCACATATAGAACATCACATTGTGAATAACTGGAATAAACAAGGCATACTACGAACAACCAAATATAGCATTTGACACTTAATATATGCTAACTACAAACAACCGAACAATCAAAAAACTTTAAAAGAGGCATACGCTAGCTATAACAGGCTTAACAACAAGCAAATATATGCATTCCTATCGGTATGTTTAAAACTGGATTGATGAAATGTACTGCACAGTAAATAATTGTACATATAGAGCATCACATTATGAACAACTGAAATAAACAAATCATGGGTTTCCTCACTTGTCACAGATGGGCTTGTTCCCGTGGGAAGAGCACGGACCCTGGATGCGCTCCATGTTGTCACAGATGGGCTCCTTCCCCTTAGAAGAGCACGGCTGTAGGGTGCCCTCCCTGATGTCGCAGACGGGCGCTTTCCCCTTGGAAGAGCAAATGGGCTCTTTCCTCTTGGAAGAGCCAGAGAGGGTGCCCTCCTCGTGGTCGCCGTCGATGAGGTCTGACTTGGAAGCTATGGATCCCAAGCCAGCATCACAGAACGTGTCCTTCAGAAGTGACAAAAGGGGCTCGATGGCGATGTAGAATGGCAAATTGTTGACAGCGAGCCAGAGGAGATCAGCGGCGGGGCCATGGATGAAATCGACAGCGGTTGAACCCAAGGGGTTGGGGGTGGGCCACTTAACCTGTGACATAGCTCACCTCAGGGTGTCGCTGTCGATGACCTTGATGTCGTAGCCGGTGGATGATACATGCCCGCATACTCTAGCCCTCTGCTTGAGTGCCTGCCGCGAGTAATGGTCATCGGCTTCCTCGGCGACGTCGGGCGAAGAGACCGCTATACACCTCTTTTGGGCCAGTCGCTCCTCGAGCTCCACTAGAAGCGTAGCCGGGCTTAGGCTGCGATGCTCTGGAGTGGGGGATGGGGATCTGTGGGAAAGGGGCGTTTGGCAGGTGTCATCTAAGAAACTCAGGGCGGCCTGGGTATGGAGATCGGTGGGTAAGCTGCATGGGCAAGCCAGCAGATGTTGACAATGGAGGCCTTGCGACGGCGGCGGCGGGGACTTTGCTAGGGTTTCGAGTGAGGGAGGGTGTGCGTGCGTGTGTGTGTGTGTGTGTGTGTGTGCACGCGTGCACGCCTGAGGAGGTTTTGGTGTGTCTTTGTGTGTGTGTGTGGAGGGGGGGCGGAGTGTTTGAGGAAATGACGTGGGTACTGAAAATTTTACTACACGGGAGTCAAACGCGGGAGTGAAATGTCGGGCTATTGAAAATTTTGATGATAGTGCATTGCACATGGTTCGGAGATAACAACCGTGTGTTATGAAAAAGAAAAACCCTCGAAGCGGGCAGATATTTTCGATGCAGGTGGGATTGGGAACAAGAAACATCGCACATGGTCCGGAGATAACAACCGTGTGGTATGAAACAGAAAAACCCTCGAAGCGGGCATATATTTTTGAGAGGGGGAGCCTCGTGGAGCCCAATGTACTATGCGGATGTGTGCATGACAGGTGCACCGGCGTGGCACACGGTTAGTTTGAGTGAACTGTGTCTATTGCGTCATCCTACTTGTCTAATGTTCATAAATTTGGCGAAAAATGACGCGGGAGAGGGTCAGAACACGAACACACTCGCATGTGGACCAAATTTATGTATCAAAAGGGTGGTTTGATTTTCAAATACCAAATGCAACTTCGATGTGGCACCTCTCTCGCAAAGCGCACGGTATTGCTTGCTCCCACCCTCTCGTGTCGGCACGAAGGGAATCCTAAGCTATGAATGCATGCCCCTCCCCCTCAACCGAGGTTCACCTAGCAAAGGGCGAAGTAGCTAGCAGCCCCCCTCCCCCGTGTCGGCACGAAGGGAATCCTAAGCTATATATGGATGCATCCCCCTCCCCCTCAACCGAGGTTCACCTAGCAAAGTGCGAAGTAGCTAGCA
>NC_041388.1:486518333-486521838 GCF_002162155.2 Triticum dicoccoides
AGAAACCCCCCCCCCCCACACTTTCAGTTGGCGGGCCAGAGAGGCATATATCTCACCAAGATGGATCGAAAAACGGACCAAGAATAATCCACCTTTGTCGTACAACCTCTCTCTTGTTGTTGGTTAAAGTGTTGGCCATCCATGCGACCCCGGAGATGGGCTAGCTCGCCAATAATCACGCAAGTAGCTAGTCCCCGAAGACAACCACTGCATGCATGTGGCCCAAACATATGTATGGAGAGGTGTGTTTTTGAGTAACAATGAACAACTTTGATGTGGCACCGTGATTTCGAACTAGAAATCCCCACACTGAGTGAGGGTTAGGTTGATGATGCATATGTATGTTACACCACACTTCAAGCCAACGACGGGGATTCATATATGCATGCATGTGTGCATAGCATATGCGATCAAACTTAATTAGGTCTTAATCTCACCATGACCTATACTACGATAACACTAACCAAATGAAGAATCTACCATGGTAACCTATCTTGTTGTTGGTCAAGGTGATCATGGATGTCCACGTGGGCCAACGAATATATAGGCTTGTCGTCGATAACCACACGAGGGAGTGTATTGTTCGAAGGCAACCACTACATGCATATGTATGGAGGTGATGCATGCATGCATGTTTGAATACACAACATTGATCTGCCGCGTGTGTCAAAAATCATACACTAGCTCCCCACACAGAGCGAGATCGATTCATGATGGTGTCGTTGTACTAGCCACTTCGACTCAATGGGAGGGATTCATGCGTACACATGCATATGTGTGTGCTCAAAGTGTATCATGCATGTCATCCCAGAGAAAAAAATAACAATCCCCTCCTAAGTCAAATTAACCTCTCTAGTTGTCAGCCAAAAAGAAGTGATGGACCAAGCGGGCCCACAGATGGAAAGCATCGATATCGCTGATAACCGCTTAAGTGGGTGCGAGAGGACAACCACCACTGCTTTGCATGTGGGCCAAACATATATATGTTGAATACCCAAAATGCACAACTTTGATGTGCCACATGCCTCAAAAACCGTAAACCATGCACCAACACAGAGCGAGGTTCATATCCAGCATACTACATATGATGGTTCCCTTCCCCCTCTTCACCACATACTATATGCTCCTGCCATAATATAGGTACAACCCAAAGAATCCTCATCGATGGTGAAATTAATTAACCTCTCCCGATGTAGGTCAAAGTGATGCATGCATGCATGCATAGACGATGGCCTGTGGGACCATAGATGAAAGCGTCACACGTGAGTGTCCTATCTAGGATATATATGCATGTGGCCCAAAAAGGTGTTGTGTGATGTTTGAATAACCAATTTCACAATTTTGATGTGGCACGTGCCTCGGTAACCAAAAAGTCCCGACACTGAGTGAGGTGTACTTGTTCACGGACGCATATGTATAGTATATATGCTAGTCCCCTCCCACCACTTCGACGCGTATTATTGTAGCGACCCGACCCGAATGGATCAAGTGCTCTGTGCTCAGGTGTCATCCCTGGATCAGTAATGCTGACACCACACAGTACATCGAAGGATTTATAGCAGAGTGGCAATCACACACTTATTACATCATTGTCTCAAAGAGAACTTTTACAATAAATATGGCTTAAGGCCATCTAGTGTCGAAAACAGCGGAAGACTTGGAAGATAAATGGGTCCATCAACTCCAACGGCATCACTGAGTATAGGGCCACGACCTAAAAGCACCTTACTCGTCGTCTGAAAAGTCTGCAACATGAGAAGTTGCAGCCCAAAAACGGGTCAGCACATGGAATATGCTGGCAAAGTAACACATAGAGAGTAATGGAATGAAACAGCTATACTATATGCATATATGGCTGGTGGAAAGCTCTATGGTTACAGTTTTGCGTAAAGCCAGTTTTTGCCTACTTCAAAGGAATAAATTTAATTACTATCATGGTGGTTGTGAAACATTGAGAATGGTTGACAGCATTCTCAATTCCAATTAAAATAATTAAAACCCAGCAACATTAATTAGAAGTAACATGTTGAGATTCACATGATATTCAAGTACTAGATACTCAAGTTGTCCATAACCGGGGACACGGCTAATCATGATTAGTTTGTACACTCGGCAGAAGTTTGCGCACTTTTCCCCACAAGACTCGATCGCCTCCGTTTGGTTTCTCGCACTACATGGTGTTTGAGAAGACGGATGACCGAGACACAGTCTTTCAGAAGCGCTAGCACCTTACATGTGGGTAGACCGGTACACCTACTTCCCCTACATCTGCTAGTCTACCCGTAAGAGTTCGCACGACTTAGTCAACTATGCCAGAGCCCATAATGGCTTGTGGCTGCACACGTAAGTTTCTAGTTTGAAAGATCTTATGATCCCTTTGAGCCTGGGTGGCGGTCCGAAAAAAAACAGGCAAGTCCTGATAGACATCAGGTGCCTCAATCCACCCAGATGTGTGTTTAAGTTGCCACCTTAGATAAACCATTAAAATTATCAACTCACATCTGTCATGGATATCACTCACCCAATCCACGTCTACTAGCATAGCATGGCATAATAAGCAAACGTAGAAGTAACTCCCAAAGGTTTCATAATAATACAGGTGATAGGTACTACCTCATCTACTTCCCATCCCACAGTTTAATTAGATCCTAATCATGCAATGTGAGAGGATTGATCTAATGCAATAAAACATGGGTTGTAGAAAAGGTATGATCAAAGTGTTACTTGCCTTGCTGATGATCCGCGAGACCTAGGGTTTCGAAGTAACAAGCGGCGCAATCCAGGTGATCTATCACAGACAAACAACAAGCATACAATAAGTACTCATCTAATGCACAGGTAAAACTCGAACAAGAGAACGAACCAGAAAGTTCAACTTAAGAACTCCGGTTGCAAAGAAAGAACGAACCGAACAAAGAAACGGAAAACAAACGGCGGAAGAAAACAACTCGGTTCTAGCAAGTTGAAACTAGGTCAAATTTTACCGGGGCAAAAACTTGTTCAAGTTGATTAGACGGAACGGTGGTTTCGCAACGAAACTCCAGGCGCTTGAATCACCTGATTCCGATAAACGAGCGGAAAGAAAGACTAGAACGAAGATCGGATCTGAGATCACGATCGCGGAATAAATCCGACGAAAAGAAAAAGATGAGCGGTTAAACGAACGGGCGTTGTTAACCGGGGAAAAAATCAGTGATCACGTCCGTTGAGACGAACGGTCCGAAAGAAGAACGAAAACCGATCTAGGGTTTTTGGAGAAAAAGACCGAAAAGAAACGGAAAACCGATCTAGGGTTTCGGAAGAAAACTGAAACAAAAACCGGAAGAAAGAGAAAAGAATCAGAGAGAAAATGAATCGGAAGAGAAGAAAAGAATCGGAACGATTAGAAGAAAATGATCCGAGGAAAAGAGACGCGGGGCAACCTCCGGCGAGGTCTCCGGCGAGGGGCTCCGGCGGCGTGGCGGGGGAAAGGTGCGGCGGCGGCGGTGGTGAGGGGCGGCGGCAT
>NC_041388.1:486521933-486537896 GCF_002162155.2 Triticum dicoccoides
GCGGCGCGGCGCGGGCTAAGGCGCGGGGTGGGGAGGAGAGGGGCTTGGGGTTTTGATTTTATGTTTTGGAGGGGGGGTGTGGGGGTATTTATATAGGTGAGGGGAGGAGGTTTCTTGGGGTAGGGGACAAGAAATAGACTAGGAATAGGAAAACAAAACAAAGAAAAGAGGCAAGGGGCGCCGGACTAGAGTCCAAGCTGGACTCGGCCTGGGCGGCGGCGGTGGCTGCCTGCGCCTGGCGCTGGCGCGCAGGGAGGCTGGGGCGGCGGCTGGCCTGGGCCTTGGCCCGGCTGGCCTGGCTCCTTTTTTTTAAACGGTTTCGCGCGCAGAAAAACACAGAAAAGGAAATCTAAACGAGCTCCAAAATTCCTAAAGTAAATTTTCCCCGACTCCTAAAAATGAGCCGAACGAAATGAACTTTTCTCCAGGCCTAAAATGCAATTTTTGAAAACGCGCATTTTTCCCTATCCAAATAAAACGCAAACAAAACTCCGGCAAAAACCAAAATTTGATCTATTTATTAAATCTTCATTTTTCCTCAATTTTGGGAAAGTCATATTATTCCCTCTCTCATATTTTTGATATTGGAAAAATAATTGAAGATGAAATAAATAAATCAAATGATCCTCTTTTCAAATTCGAGAAAACTCTCAAATATGAAAATAACGAAATCTCCAACTCTCTCCGGGGGTCCTTGAGTTGCGTGAAATTTCTAGGATCAACCAAAATGCAAGAAAATATGACATGCATGATGATCTAATGTATAACATTCCAAATTGAAAATTTGGGATGTTACAATTATATACCACCATAACACAAACAAAAAAGATTATACCTTGCTGGTCAAATTAACTTCACTACCGGCTGTTTTTCAAAGTGATGGACGACAACCTCGCGAGCCCACAGAAAGCGTCACGCGCAAGTATCGAGTGTCGCTTAGGACAGCCATCAACTGCATGTGGCCAAAAACATTTATGTATGAAAGGGTTGTGTAATGTTTTAAATAACAATTTCACGACTCTGATGTGGCAACAGCCTACCTAACAAAACGTACAACCCACATGGTGGCTCACAACTCGTAGTGTACTGCGAGCCACCCGCCAACCCCAGACACACACACCCACACACACACCCCGAATCCACCGCAACTACGATGCATGTTAAATTAATTATCCCGTGGTGAACATACATGTTACCAAAGGTGGGACGTTTTAATTTCAAAAAATTCACAGAGATCATTAAGACGTTTTAGTACATTAATTGATTGATTTTCTATGGGTATAATGTGCAAAAATCAAATTTGAGCTACATGCACACGTGACAGTGCACCTAAATGGATTGCAAAAATACATGTGTCTCACTGGGTGCATGTTTACTCCCCGTGCAACAAATTTCAAACATTGAGAATCTTGATTTTTAAATTCTAGTACATCCAAAACTTATTTGAAGTTCATGAAACTTATCGTGTTGTCATATGGACACCAGTACAAACTGGCATTGTACTTTTTTTGTCAAATTTGAGACCAACTTTGATGTAATCTTTATCCAATTACAAACGGGAGATTATTAATAATTGTGAACCAATATCCCAAATGGATTATTTATTCGAACCGTGAGCATTAGACCAACAATGGATACATGCCATGCTTTGGTTAAGCAATAAAGCGACAACATTAATCATCCAAATGGAAAAACAATATACGTGCCGCCCCGCGACCCGTGTGGCATGCGAGCAGACATGAGTTGATGGGACGCATGCGAGCAGTCCGCCGCGCAGGCAGACGGGGAGGCATGCGTGCAGGTGTGTGAATTGACGGAGGCGTGCTCGCGGCGCAGTGTCATCGGGAGGCGTGCGAGCAGCTGTGTGAAACTTTGGTAGGCATGCCAGCAGTCCGGTGCACAGGCTCAACCGGAGGCAAGCCATCGGTTTGACTGCCACCCGCCTCTCTCCCACAACTCCCACTACTCCATATTAATGGTGTGCCCGGGCGGCCGCACCCCAATCCTCGCTACGCACACACAATCCTCTCTCTCCGCTTGCAACCTCGACGCCGCTCTTAGTCCTCAAAGCCGTCAATGTATGAGGATGCCGCCGAAGCACCCCATCAGAGGGAGTGGCAACGCTAGGGCTGCTAAAGCACCGAAGCACAGCGTGGAGATGGAGACAGAGGTTGCCATCACCGCCGGTGAGTTATTGCCACACCTTGACGTCGTCGACGGTGTCAAGCTTCCACAGCCGGAGGCGGAGTTCCACACCGACTCCGACGACCACTCCGGCGACGACTCCAACGACCACTCCGGCGACGACTCCGACGACGATGGATAGCTGGTTAGTCATCTATACCCATTTATGTGTCAAATAGATCATAGGGTTTCTCTGGTTACTCCTGCCTCCCCCTTTTTGGAATAGAAATCCCGTGGTTATGTTCTCCCAATCCATGAAATCTGAGTAAGTTTCATTAGATTCGTGTAGTGTATTGATTGTTTGAATGGTACAGGTGATAAGTGATTAGTTGTTTCATCTGTGCAAATGATTTCTGCTAGTAATCCGAATAGGGTTAGTGTTCATGCTAATAATTCCTAGCCAGGACTTGACAATTGATTTTGAATGACCTACCTATGTTTGCGCCATTATTTTCTTCAAGATTGGTTCGTACATAGACGATTGTGCTTAAAAATCGAACCATAATCTCTGGATATGTATAAATAAATAGCCATAAATTCCTAATCCTACTTCACGGCATGTAATCAGTGATTTGATGTCAAATTTGTTTTACTATTTGTATAGGTGCTATTTGACGATGTGGACAGCGAGGATGAAGATGTCCAGAGGAGGTACAACAGGCAAATCCCGAGGGAGCTTTATGCGGGAATGCATAACAGGCGTATTAGGACCTGGAACGGCAGCTATGGATGCCCATTTTGCAACCAGAAGCTTCATGACGCGTATCTAAGTGTTCTGGCGCATGCAAGAGGACGGGCCGTTGGCTCCTTCAAGCAGAAGTATTCTCGCAGGGTGGCGCACGGCGCGTACGCCGAGTACCTAGAGAAGCTTCAGGATCGTGCCGGCCTGTGAGATGAGATGTGGGATGGATGGAACTATATATGTATGCTTGAGTATGCTTAATACTATTGAACTATGTACTACTTATGGTTGAACTATGCTTATCTACGTGTACACTTATTATCTATGTCTGCGTATGTTAATTATTTCGCCAAATTTTGGTAAAAATTACAACGGGGGACCAATAAACCAGGACGAAGGTAGTAGTCAATCACACACGGTTCCCAAAATTGGAACCGTGTGCAATGACTTTCATTTTGCCTCCTACGTCAATCACACATAGTTCGCTCTAGCAAACCGTCGCCCCCAAAATTCTTTGTGGGACAGAAAACCCTCACCACCCAATTCAAAAAAGAAAAAAGAAAACCCTCACCATCCCCATGTCACAAAAACCCTCACCCCGCCCACCACCCACCCCTGCCTCCGCATCTATGCCATGGCACCGCCTATCGCGGCGGTAAACACTTAGCTTGCCGCCTGCCGCCGCCGCTAGGATGCCGGCAAAGCCCATCGCATTTCGCCACTTTCGCTTGCCGTCGCCTATCGCCATCGACTTTCTCGACGCTGCTCGTGGTCGACCCAGCTCTGCTCGGTTGGGGAATCTGCCGTACTGAGGGTTGTTTCTCATGGAGGACAAGGTAACGAATTTAATGAGATATTATCTCATCTCTTATCCCAGTTCATCTGCCTCCTTTAATCACCCGACAGAAACTGCCGTGAATTCATTTTTATTCGAGTTGATTTGAGGGTTTTCTTTCATTCATAGAATGTACAGTGCACTGATGCTTCAGGACTTGGCGACCGCCGCCAGAGATTCCATCTCATTGTACCGGATAACTTGATGACGTGCGCGGTATGTTCAATCTCACCCTAAATTGGTTGGCATGGCCTACTTTCCTGAACATATTCTAAATATTGCTACATTTGGATAAAAGGTGCCACATGCACCATATACGTCAAAGGGGATTTCCCCCCTCTTCTTTCTATATTAGGCAAATTAATGATGTATTGTTCTTTCGATTACTCTCATATTTCCATGACATCATGTTTACCCTATCTATTTAATTATAGACTTTTGTCCTTCGATTTCAACTGTTGTACAGTTCTTTCAATTTGGGCCCATATTTGCATGTTACCATATTTTATTTAACAACCCTACCATTTTCTGCAGGACATCCCTCGCTATGCAACAGATAATGTAGTGCACAATTTTTCCCTTTACATACATCAAGGCTCCACGAATGTCATACTATGCACAAACGATGGATTTACAATCGTTGCTATTGTAAGACTTGATGAACGTCGTGACTCCTATTTTGGCACTGGCTTTTGGAATGAAATTGCAAAGTTTTATGTACTGAAAGATGGCACTAAAATTGCACTACACATAGAAGGGCCTGGTCATGAGATATATGCTAACTTCCCCGACAAAATCATCCGTCCAGACTTTGTTCGAAGTAAGTTTTATTTTCAACTATCTGCATATGTTGACTTACCCAGCAATGTCAAATGAATTGTGTAGTATTTAAGCAACCAATTGCTATTCCCTTATCTTACTATATTCCTACCTAATAACTTCTAGTTACCAATACACTTTTCTATTACCCTGTTTTAGCTAAATATTCCTTGTACTCCCATTTCTATCAGAAAGCACCGTTGACAAGGAGACTCCGGAGGTGGAGAACGGGGCTGCCAACAAGCGGAGGCGGGGCTAGCTAGAACCGCAAGCGACTCCAGCAGGCCTAGACTTAATCAGCAGCCTCCCTGATGATATGTTGAGAGTCATCATCTCCCTCCTCCCAATCAAATATGGGGCACGGATAACCCTCCTTTCCCGACGGTGGTGCCCCGTATGGAACTCTAGCCCTCTCAACCTCATCGACACCCACGAGCTCTGCCATGGCTATCGCCAAAGCTTGGATGCGTTCTCCAAGATCCTCGGCAGTCACCTTGGCCCAACCAAAGGCCTTAGAATGGGAAAGTCCCGTTCCAATGGCAAGGACCGAGCCAAGCTTGACGACTGGTTCCGATCCCCCGCCCTAGATCAGCTTGAGGAGCTCACTTTTGATGATGGGCATATGCGATCGCTGCCAACGTCCGCACTCCGCCTCGCGCCCACACTACGCGTCGCCAAGTTCAGGAACTACCATTTCCCACCCTTAATGACGCGCCCACTCTTATTCTACCAGGACTGAAGCACCTTGAGCTCATCGCCATCTACCTCTCAAAGGGTGACATGGAGCGCCTGCTCCGCGGCTATACTGCACTTGAGTACCTTCGTCTTCAGGCGATCAATGGGTTGAGTACCTTCCACATCACCTCCATGACTCTCCGGACAATTTATGTGTGTTGCTGGTGCGGCAGGAAGACATCACCAAAGGTGGACCACGGTATGGTCATCCAGGACACACCTGCACTTGAGAGATTACTTGTAGTTGATCAAGAAGGTCCAACAAGAATCAATGTCATTTCTGCGCCGAAATTGACAGTGGTGGGCTACCCGTCTGACAAATACTCCGAACTTGTTATTGGATCCACACCCGTCCAGGTACAATAGCCGCCTTGTACCTCTCCTTCTACAAATTAACATTATTTCTAATTTTGAAGATGTTTGTTTGTCTGTCATTCAGAAAATGATTCCGACAAGCTTGACCACGAAACTGCGCATAGTGAAGGTCTTGGCACTAGAATCTATTGGGCCCGACCTGGAGCAAGTTCTCAGTTTCCTGAGATGCTTTCCGTGCCTAGAGAAGCTATATATCGAGGTGATGTTCCTTTCCTGTTAAATGTTAACCATAAGGGAGTTTAATTTGTGACACCTTTTTCCAAGTTTAGAATGACAATGTACTACGATTTCTGAAGGTTCTTTTGGAGGATTTCAGTACATACATGCCCCCCCATATTGGTTGCTTGATCCATATGGTTACAATCAATAAGCATTTCTCCTTTGGATTAATCCGTACTAGTTTTCTTAGGGAACTTTTCATCCACTCCAACCTCTTGTGAAGAAGGCTACATTTTTCTAGAATGTAATCAAATGCCCATGTTAATCATGTCAGATCGAAGATGGCATGTCAGTGCATTTACAAATCCTGCAAACCAAATAGCTAGGCCAGTAGTAATGTTCAAAAGTGCATGTAGGCACTAAGACGTTTTCTTCTTTTGCACATAAGATTAGGCCCAGTGGTGGATAATGTGATACAATATAACAATCACGTCGAATGCCTAGATGTGCATCTCTTAGAAATTACTTTGAACTCCTATTGAGGGACCTTACCGGAGATTATATTCGCCAGGTACTTTGTTCTCAGAGCAAGGGTGCTGAAGGAAATGAGGTTTGCCCTACATTTATTTCGCAAAAATGAATGGTCTGTTGATCAGCGCCGGCGCCTGCGGCAGAATGGAGTAGGCTCCAAAAATGTTGAATTTCATTTTGGAACTTCAGATGACAGAGTAATCGTAAGTCATCGGGTCAACCCCATACATGACTTCTCAGTGGCTGACCCCTTTGCAAAAATTGTGAGGTTTCGAAGCCAGACTTAGAAGCGGTGATATTAGTTTGAAGCTCTCTGATATCCATGTTCAGCACATCAGCGCGAGCTTTTGCAGCTGATGAGCTGAATTTCATTTCTAATATCAGTTTGAACCTTGTAATCTTCGAATTTGAGCCATATAACTCTGGAATTTGAACCTTGAAACATTTCGAGCTTTTGTGGTACAATCGTTGAAATGGCATCGTATGAGACTCGTATACTTCTAGCACTATTTTGACCTTAATATGCAATGGTCTTAGATTTTATTAACCATTCTCGAATCAGTTTACCTTGTCGATCTCACAGCACACGATCTGTATAGCTAACTCGATTGCGATCTTCGACATTATTGCACACAGTTGGTTTCTTCCACCGTGTGGACTGTAGAGCACAGAATTAATTATCGCACTCGAGTGTCCATCATCACCCTTCTATGTAACTTTGACCTCATCACCCAAGGGTAAACTTACGACCCAAGTCATTCCACACACTTCATTTTTACAAAGCTTTTTGCCAATAAACGCCCATGATTTCCCTCTTCTAGCCAACGCGTGGCCAAACTAGCCAGGCGGGAAGCTTGCACGGTAAACAATGCAGTAGCGCGGGAACAGGCTCTTCAAGCCCATGCCTAGGGTGCGGTGTTGTCAAGCATGCACTGGATTCTGGAATCCTCCGCTATGAATGCCGTGACAAGACGTGACGATTACAGGCCGGCCGCCCCCCATTTATTACAGTGGCCATTTAACCTACCCTTGTGTCTCTTCAACCTTTCGATTGCGCCCCACCATTGCAAGAAGCACACCCACCACGAGAAATTCTTAGAGGATATCCTGCGCGGCTCCAATGGCGCTCTGAGCGGCTGCCGGCGACGAGCAGTAGTTCACCATGCGTGTTGTGGTGGACACCCACAGAAGGTTCATGGACCTCTCGGTGGTTTACACCAATGACCCAGTCTGGGCGGAGCACTCCATCCACATCATGGAGCTGTTGCTTGTCGAGGAGAAGTACAAGGTGGTCGGGTTCGACCTCGAGTACACCCGCGCTCGTGCTGGGTCTCGTCGCAAGGTCGCCGTCGCCTAGATGTGTGTGCGCCACCACGTCCTCGTCTACCACTACTGCCTGGCCACAAGGCCTTGCGAGCGTTTCGCCAGGTTTATCAACATGCCCCACTACATGTTCGCCATGATGGACATCACCAACGATGTAAAGGCGCTCAAGAATTCGGGCATCTCCTGCCAGAATCTTGTCGACATCCAGGGCCAATACAAGATCAGGGGCAGCAAGGAGCATGAGAAGGACTCACTGGTTCACCTCGCCGAGGCCATCATCGACCCATACTACAGAGACATGAAGGATTCGTGCAACAAGGACAAGCGTGCCTGGCACTCGGCCTGGATGGAGAAACTCGACAAAGCTCACGTCGTGTACGCGGCCAAGGAGGTGTACACGAGCTACGACATGTACAGGCGGGTCCTTGAGATGTGGAAGTCCCTCCTTCTGCAAAACGACCAGGGATCCAGCCGGAAGCAGAGCAATGGCAAGCGTCGTCGCAACAATAAGTAGATGATTAGATCCTCGTTTCTCCTACTTTAGTATGCATGTAATTGCTTTCTTTGGTGTGTGGAAATGTTATGTGTGTAGTCACTTGTGTAATTGTATGCTTAATTTGGTTATGCAATGCTGTCTTTTTAAGTATATATGTTGATGCTGTAGACAGAGCATAGCTGTTGTGCGGACAAAGAAAATCACATCACACACGGACTAAACAATGGAACCCGTCAGTGATGTTTTCATCAATCACTCACAATTGTATACCAGCAATTGTTTGCTCAGAACACACACGGCTTGTTAGCAGTAATAGTCTGTGTTGTTATCGGTCTTCGCACACGTCTCCAATTACAGACATGTTTGCCTCGTATCACACACATCTTCTTCATTTGAACCGTTTCTATTCTCATGTCTCAACGCAAACAGTTCATCCGATTGAATCGCATGCCGTATATCGCACACACCTTTGATCTGGCTGGCCGTTTCTTTTGTGTTGCCTAATCACAAACAGTTCATCCAAGTGAACCGTATGTTGTGTATCGCACACGCCTCCATCTGGCTGCTAGTTTCTTTTGTTCCTCCTGATCACAAACAATTCATTGAACTGAACCATATGCCCTTCATCGCACACGCAACTAAAACCTGAACTGTGTTTGATGCATCCGTCATCGCAAATGTTTTACACATTTCTGATGGTTGACATACAACACCGTTTGCGATTATGGCATCGCACACAGTTTCTCGAAGGGTCTCTGATCATAGTGTCACGTTAGCAGCATCCTGCAGTAGTGTAGGGGGGCACTATGATCGTACTTGTGCATTGGGTGTATCTAATATGCGAGTGTGTTTCATGAATGATTCAATGATTGAGCATAATGGGCTAGGGATAACTTATTTTAGCGTTGATATTTTGAAAGACATGGTTGCTTGTTGATATGCTTAAGTATTTAAGTCTCATGTCAAAACTAGACTATTGCTTTGAACCATATAAAAGTCCAAACGTCCATGCTATAGAAAAAATAATATGTGATGACATGTTAGGTAGCATTCCACATCAAAAATTCCATTTTCATCATATACCTACTCGAGGACGAGCAGGAATTAATCTTGGGGGATGCTGATATGTCTGCAACGTATCAATAATTTTTTTATTGTTCCATGCTATTATATTATCATTCTTGAATGTTTTACAATCATTTTATAGTCATTTTATATTTTTTTGGTACTAACCTATTGACATAGTGCCAAGTGCCAGTTGCTGTTTTCTGCATGTTTTTTACATCGCAGGAAATCAATATCAAACGGAGTACAAACGCAGAAAAAAAAATTGTGGATTTTTTTGGACCAGAAGACATCCAGTTGGCCAAAGAAGTACCGAAGAGGGAGCCCGAGGTGAGCACAAGAGACCAGGGTGCGGTTGGAGGCCCAGGCGTGCCCTAGTGGGTTGTGTCCACCTCGGTGGCCTCCCGAACCACCTCTTTGCTCTATAAATACCCCAATATTTCAGAAACACTAGGGGAGTCGAAGAAAATCAATTCCAGCCACCGCAAGTTCCAGAAACACCAGAACAAATCTAGACACCATCTTAGAGGGGTTCATCATGCCCATTGGTGCCTCTTTGATGATGCGTGAGTAGTTCTTTGTAGACCTTCGGGTCTGTAGTTAGTAGCTAGATGGCTTCCTCTCTCTCGTTTGATTCTCAATACAATGGTCTCTTGGAGATCCATATGATGTAACTCTTTTTTGCGGTGTGCTTGTTGGGATTCGATGAACTTTGAGTTTATGATGAGATCTATCTTTTTATCCATGAAAGTTATTTGGGTTTTCTTTGATCTCTTATATGCATGATTCCTTATAGCCTCGTATTTCTTCTTCAATATTTGGGTTTTGTTTGGCTAACATGATCTATTTATCTTGCAATGGGAAGAGGTGCTTTGTGATGGGTTCGATCTTACGGTGCTTGATCCCAGTGACAGAAGGGGAACCGACACGTATGTATCATTGCCATTAAGGATAACAATATGGGATCTATTTCTACATAAATAGATCTTTTCTACATCATGCCATCATTCTTATTGCATTACTCCGTTTCTCCATGAACTTAATACACTAGATGCATGCTGGATAGCGGTCGATGTGTTGAGTAATAGTAGTAGATGCAGGCAGGAGTCGGTCTAGTAATCTTGGACGTGATGCCTATATAATGATCATTGCCTGGATATCGTCATGATTATTTGAAGTTATATCAATTGCCCAAAGTAATTTTTTCACCCACAATTTGCTATTTTTTTCTTGAGAGAAGCCACTAGTGAAACCTACGGCCCCGGGTCTCTTCTTTATCATATTCGCCTTTGCGATCTATTTTTATTTGATTTTATTTTCAGATCTATAAAATAAAAAATACAAAAATACCTTGCTGCACTTTATTTTATTTGAGATCTATTTATCCCATCTATCATATTTTTATCACGTCTGTTTGCCAATTTCTGGCGCCGTTACCCGAAAGGGATTGACAACCCTTTAATACGTCGGGTTGCGAGTATTTTTATTTGTGTGCAGGTGCCGTTCACGTAGTGTTGCGTGGTTCTCCTACTGGTTCGATAACCTTGGTCTCATCACTGAGGGAAATACCTACCATTGTTGTGTTGCATCATCCCTTCCTCTGGGGAAATACCGACGTAGTTCAAGCAAACATCAGGAATCACAAACCTTAACACCAATATTCTTACTAAAGCATAATTACTCACCAGCATGACTCACATATTACTATCTCCATATCGCAAAACTATTGCAAGGAATCAAGTTTTAACATCCAATGATCTTCATGACAGTTTTTATTATCCCTCTTGAATATCTTTCAGTTTGGGACTAATTTCATATATTAAGCAAATTACCATTGCTAATAACAAGCTCTCTAACAAATTTAAGTGAAGAATGAGAGCATAAATATTACGTCGAAGTTTTCAACTCTCAAAATGATATAAGTGAAGCATGAGAGCATTTCTTCAAAATTTTGCTAACTCTCAAAATAATCTAAGTGAAGCATGAGAGCATTTCTTCAAAATTTTAATAACTCTCAGAATGATCTAAGTGAAGCATGAGAGTATATTTCTTCAAAATTAAAGAACCACCATGCTCAAAGAATATATAAGGGAAGTACTAGAGCAATTCCATAGCTCAAAAAATTTAAGTGAAGCACATAGATCAATTCTAACAAATCATAGCATCATTATGGCTCTCTCAAATAGGTGTGTCCAGCAAGGATGATTGTGACAAACTAAAAAGCAAAACAATAAAAGACTCATATAATACAAGACGCTCCAAGAAAACTCATGATGTGTGACGAATAAAAATATAGCTCCCAGTAAAATTATCGATGGTCGTTAGAAGAAAGAGGGGATGCCTTCCGGGGCATCCCCAACCTTAGTTTCTTGGTTCTCCTTGGATATTACCTTGAGGTGCCATGGGCATCCCCAAGCTTAGGCTCTTTTCACTCCTCATTCCTTCATGCATCGTGATCTCACCCAAAACTGAAAAACTTCAATCACACAAAACTTAACAAATCCTTTGTGAGATCCGTTAGTATCATAAAGCAAATCACCACTTTAAGTACTGTTGCAACATATTTTATTATTGCATTATACCTACTGTATTCTAACTTTGCCATGGCTTATACACCCCATACAATCCATAGATTCATCAAAATAAGCACACAATGCAACGAAAATAGAATCTGTCAAAAACAGAACAGTTTGTAGTAATCTGGACTTTAACCATACTTCCATAACTCCAAAAATTCTAAAAAATTAGGTAAACATAGGCAATTTGTATATCAATCATGTGTAAAGCATTCGGGATTTTTCTTCACTCTAGTGATTTTTAAAAATTCTTCTACTGGATGTAAAAGTTTCTGGTTTTCAGCAGGATCAAATCAACTATCACGCAAATCATCCCAAAGGATTTACTTGGCACAAAGACTAATTAAAACATAAAAAACACAATCATAACAGAAGTATAATTGCATGTTTATTGAAGAACATAAAGGAAATAAAAAATTTCAAAGATAACTATTGGGTTACCTCCCAGCAAGCGATATCATTTTACACCCCTAGCTAGGCATAATGCATAGATTCAAGTGTTTTCTTCTTTGGTTTCTAGGAGTTATAACATATAAGTTTTTAATAATCAAACTCCTAGGTTTAAAATCAAGAGACGTACTTTTATAAATGGGTTCTTTTATCAAGTCTACGGAACTAGGGTGAACTCTAATCATCTTAAGATACTCATGGTTGCTACTAGAAGTGGCACCCTTATTCTTAGAAACATATATAGACTTAGTATTCTTACTAGGAGGAGTCTTGTCAATAGTTTTAATGGAGGAAAAACGAGCTCAAGTTTCAAAAATTTCTTCCAACGTATCAATTCGAGCATGGATCTCTTCTGTCCTCTTGTTAACTACAGATTTTTCTCTTTTAGTAATTTAAAAGTATCTCCTATCTTTGACCCATTCGATTAACATGATCATGGATATTTTTATCCAATTTTTCAAGATGTTCTACGATGAGCATCTTCTTCTCAATAGCATCCAGCCTTTGCATAACATGCTCAAGAGTTAAAATTGTTTCATTGATAATGATAGGTGGGGATCCCATTAAATTCCCATAGCATTAAAAGCATCCATAGAGGGACACATCAAGAAATTCCCTCTGGTAATAGTATCAAGCACAAATCTATACCGAGTAGCGATTCCCACATAAAAATTGTGAAGTAGAACGATAGTAGATTCCTTACGAGTTGATCTATTATGAGCATTGAAAATTCTATACCGCACATCTCTTAAATTTTCTCTTCCCCTTTGTTTAAAGTTGAGAACTTCATTCTCAGGGTGCACGTGGCAAGGGAGGAACTAGCCATAACGATAAAGTGGGAAAGCAAACAAAAAGGCAAACAAGAAAAAGGCAAACGCAAAATATTTTTGTATTTTTGCAAAAGGTTTTTAGAAGTGGGGGAGATGAAAATGAGAGGCAAATGGCAAATAAGTAAATTGCAAGGAGATGAGAGTTTATGTGTAGGAACTTATAGATGTTGATGATGTCTCCCTGACAACGGCGCTAGAAATTCTTCCTGATTGCTTCTATCTGCGTTGGTAATTCCCCAAAGAGGAGGGGACGATGCAGCACAACAATGGTAAGTATTTCCCCCAGTTATGAAACCAAGGTTATCAATCCAGTAGGAGAACCAAGCAACACTATGTAAACAATACCTGCACACAAACAACAAATACTTGCAACCCAACACGTGAAGGGGTTGTCAATCCCTCAACGGCATTGAGATAGATTAAATTGTATGAGATTTGATAAATAGATCTAACTAAAAACCAAAATAAAATAAAAAAATAAAAAAATTCAGTAAGGTATTTTTAGATTTAATATGATAGGAAATAGACACAGGGGCCATAGATTTCAATGCATGCTTCTCTCAAGAAAATAGCATACGGTAGGTAAACGAATTACTGTTGGGCAATCAACAAAAAAGCAAATAATTATGACTATATCCAAGGCAATGATCATGTATATAGGCATCACGTCCAAGATTATTAGACCGACTCTTTACTGCATCGACTACTATTACTCCACACATCGACCGCTATCGAGCATGCATCTAGTGTATTAAGTTCATGGAAAAATGGAGTAATGCAATAAGAATGATGACATGATGTAGACAAGATTTATTCATGTAGGAATAAACCCCATATTTTCCCCCTTAATAGCAATGATACATGCATGTCATGTCTCTTTCTGTCACTGAGATTGAGCACCGCAAGATCGAACCCATCACAAAACACCTCTTCCCATGGCAAGAAAAATCAATCTAGTTGGCCAAACCAAACCAAAGTTTCGGAGAAGAAATACGGGGCTATAGAGATCATGCATAAAAGAGTTTAGCAAAGACTCAAATAATATTCATGAATAGATCTGATCATAAACAAACAATTCATCGGATCCCAACAAACACACCACAAAAAGTCATTACATCAAGTAGATCTCCAAGAACATTGTACTGAAGATCAAAAAGAGAGAAGAAGCCATCTAGCTACTACCTACGTACCCGTAGGTCTGTGGTGAGCTACGCATCATCAGAGGGGCAACAAGGATGATGAAGAACCCCTCCGTGATCGTTGCCCCCTCTGGTAGACTGCGGGAAAAGGCCTCTAGATTGGATCTCGTGGTTCTGGACATTGCGGCAGCTGAAAAAGTGCTTCGTCGACTCCCTTAGGGTTTTTGGGATTTTAGAGTATTTATAGAGGTGGATATAACTCTAGAAGGTTCTCGTGGGCTCCACTACCCACCAGGGCGCGCTTGGGGCCTCTAGCACGCCCGGGTGCCTAGTAGGCCCCACGGGCCTCCACTCGTGTGCTCCTTTGGCTCCCAGGTGTCTTGTGTCCAAAAAAATCACCAAAAAGTTTCGTGGCATTTGGACTTCATTTGGTAGTGATATTCTGCAAAGTAAACAACAAGAAGAAAACAACAACTCGCACTGGGCACTATGTCAATAGGTTAGTCCCATAAAATGATATAAAGTTGCTAGTAAACGAGTACAAAACATCCAAGATTGATACTTTAATAGCATGGAACAGTCAAAAATCATAGATACTTCGGAGACGTATCAGCGAGCGTGGCATGCAGTCTCCACCGCCGCCCGAGGCCGTCCCTATGGTTGCACTGACCTGCGCTCCGCTGCCACTTCAAGCCGTAGCGCCGCGGCCCACTGTCACTGCCGCGGCCACGAGGTCGTCCCGTCGTTGCCCCGACCCGCTTGCTGCCGCGGCGTGCCCCCTTCAAGCCGTAGTGCCGTGGCCCGCGGTCCACTTCGCCGTCCCCGCGCGTCGACTTCACGTGGTATGCGCTGCGCCACCTCCCTTGGCACGGGAACGACATCGTCTGCGCCGGTCTTTGTCACGTTGTCGGGTTCTTCCTCGCCTACTTTGAGCATCGCTGTGAAGCCCAGATAGTTAAGCTCCAGTAACCCTCTGCTAATGTTGCCACATCACCACGATTACTATTGTTAATCTTGCGATGATTCAAAAACCAATTCAAATTCAAATTCAAAATCAAGTCAAACAATAAAAAATTTCAAATGTCATATCTAAAATGTTCAAAATGTAGCAAATAAATCATAGGTAATATTGGTGGAGAAACCAAATTTTTATAAGATATTTAAATACTCTAAAATAAATAAAACATTAGCTAAAACAATTAAATAAATGCCCTTTGAATTTTATAAAGTACTAAACTATTTTGTTCAGGGATAAAACTTTTAGTGACAATAGTTGGAATTGTAACTCTATTTTAGGTGTTGGTTTTCCTTTTTTGTAAAACTATAAACTAATAAAGAAGTAAGAGAAAATAGAAAAGAAAGGTAAAAAACAAAAGAAAAGAAAAAACCAAACGCTCCCCCCGGGGCCAACCGACCCAGCTGGCCACCGGGCTAGCCAGGCCGGCCCAGCCGGCTCACCCCACTCCCCATATCCCCCTGTTGGCGGAAACCCTAGATCAAACCCCTCCACTTGCCCCCACTTCCTCTCCCCACACCCCGCTCCTCCCTCTGCCCCCCCGATTGGATCGGGGTGATCAACCCCATCGCGCTTGGCTCCACCTCACCAAGGCCCCGCCGCCCGCCACGTCGTCTACATCGCCCGCACCTCGACACCGCCCCGCTCTGCCCCGCTGTCGCCGACCATAGTTTCCGCCCGGATCGCCCGTCGCCTCACGTCACCGACCTCCTCCCAGAAGGCCTCCGGTGAGCCTCACCGCCTCG
>NC_041388.1:486538114-486541578 GCF_002162155.2 Triticum dicoccoides
TTTGCCCCCGTACCATTCGCCGCGCACGCGGGCGCGCCGTGCCCGACACGGCCATGTGCGCTGTTGCTCACCCATGACCGCCCGCGGCCACCCCGCCGTGCTCGCCGCCCCCGCCTTGGCCTCGCCCCGCACCACCGGGCCGCGCACGCCTCCCCTCGCCTCCGCTGCTCGCCCCCTCGCCGGTCGCCCCTGCCATCACAAGCGTGCGTGCGCTCGCACCTCCCCGGCGCCATGCACCACTGTCCCCCTGCACACGCTGCACCCTGCCGCCCCCAGAGTACCACCCTGTGGCCACGCTCGCCCGTGCCTACAAACCGGCCACCCCGCGCGCTGCCACTCGCCTGCACCCCCGCCATCACCGCTGGCTATTACAACCGGCGCCCGCCACCACTCCCCCCTGCCTGGCCTCACCTTGCTTGTGCGAGTCCGCACCGCCCCGCATGCGCGCCCGCCTTCGCCTCCCGCGCATGCTCACCGGAGCCCGTAGCCTCCACCGACCGCGCCGCCCACCCGCTCTCCTGGCCGCCCGCGCCCCGCCAAGTCTGATCACTCGCCGCGCCCGGTTCTGTCTCGGCCGGCGCCCACGCCCACCAGCCCGTGCCCGTTAAAGCCCCCTGGCCAATGACACGTGGGGTCCACCCCAATTCATTCATTCATTAATTAACTTAACTAATTCTGTTAGTTAACTAATTAAACCTAGTTAACCTACTAATAAAACTAACTACTGTTAATTAGGTCTATCAGTCATTGACAGATGGGACCCACCTGTCAGTTGACTGGTCAACAGTCAACTTTGACTGCCAATGTCATGTTGATGTCATGATGACATCATAACTGCATTTTCTAAATTAATTAATTCTGTTAATTCTAAAAATGAATTAAATCTTTAAAAAATAATATAAAATAAACTGTATATCGGATGAAAATACTGTGTACATGAAAGTTGCTCATAACGACGAGATGAAACCGGATACGTAGTACGTTTGTCTGCCACACGCCCCTAGCATAGCAAATAGGCAACCGCCCCCCTCCGGTTCGACTGTCCAAAAATGTCAAACACCGGGAATACTTTCCCGGATGTCCCTCCTTTGCCGGTATCACCTAATACCGCATTAGGGCACACCTAGCATCGTTATATGTCATGTCATGCATCTGTTTGCATTGTATTCATTGTTTCTTCCCCCTCTTCTCTCTGGTGGACTACGAGACTGACGCCGCTGCTGCCCCAATCGACTACGATGTTGACGACCCCTCCTTCTTGCTGGAGCAACCAGGCAAGCCAACCCCCTTGTTCATCCTGATATCTCTTACTCTTTCCTTGTACTTCTTGCATTAGAGTAGTGTTACTGTTTCATCGGTTTGATCCTATACTGCTCTATAGCCTGTCCTTGTTACTACTGTTGATACCTTTACCTGCAATCCTATAAATGCTTACTATAGGTTGCTAGTTTATCATCAGTGGCCTTACACTCTTGTCCGTCTGCCCTGCTATACTACTGGGCCATGATCACTTCGGGAGGTGATCATGGGTACTTATACTATATACTTTTACATTACCTTTGTTACTGTTCGGAGATGGGGACTGAAGGGGCAGGTGGTCCACCCAGGTAGTGGTGGGCCTGGGTTCCAGGAAGCCCTGATGGTTACTTTGTGGCGGAGCGATAGGGCAGGTTGCGTCCACCTAGGAGACAGGTGGGCCTGGTCCCTGGTCGGCGTCCACGGATACTTCAAATAACATGCTTAACGAGATCTGGATATTTGATTTGCGTCTGGCCACTTGCCTATACGCACTAACCAACTACGCAGGAACAGTTATGGGCACTCGACGTCATGGTATCAGCCGAAGCCTTCTTGCCATCAGCGACTGAGCGGCGCGTGCCGGGTTGGACTGGAACGCCTGCTATAAGGGGGGCCATGTCTGCTCACTGGTCGCATATGCAACATGCAGGTGTGCAACAGGCGATGGGCCCAGACCCCTATGCTCTTAGGATTTAGACCGGCGTGCTGACCTCTCTGTTGTGCCTAGGTAGGGCTGCGATGTGTTGATCTTCCGAGGCCGGGCATGACCCAGGAAAGTGTGTCCGGCCAGAGGGATCGAGCATGTTGGGTAATGTGGTGCACCCCTGCAGGGAAGTTTATCTATTCGAATAGCCGTGTCCCTCGGTAAAAGGATGACCCGGAGTTGTATTCTGACCTTATGATAACTAGAACAAGATAGCCGTGTCCCTCGGTAATAGCCGTGTCCCTACTTAATAGAATACGCCTCTTACAAGTTCTAGAGACAACCCGGTGATCGCTTTCCCACAGGGCGACGAGGGGAGGATCGCCGGGTAGGATTATTCTATACACTGATACTTGGTTAACTTACCAGCTACTCTCTTTTATATGCTTCAAGATGGAGGCTGCCAGAAGCGTAGTCTTTGATAGGACTAGCTTTCCCCCTCTTATTTTGGCATTTTTTAGTTTAGTCCATAGATACTACCCATTTCATTGATACCAATGCATATGTAGTGTAGATCCTTGCTTGCGAGTACTTTGGATGAGTACTCATGGTTGCTTTGCTCCCCCTTTCCCCCCTTTCTATACCCGGTTGCTGCGACCAGATGTTGGAGCCCAGGAGCCAGACGTCACCGTCAACGACGACCCCTACTACACCGAGGGTGCCTACTACTACGTGCAAGCCGCCGACAACCAGGAGTAGTTTAGGAGGGTCCCAGGCAGGATGCCTCACCTTTTCGATCGTTGCTACTTTTGTTCTAGACGTCTTAAGGCAAACTTGTTGAACTTATGTCTATACTTAGATATTATTGCTTCCGCTGACTCTTGTGTATTCGAGCTTATGTATTCGAGCCCTCGAGGCCTCTGGCTTGTAATATAAAGCTTTTATTATTTCAATTTGTGTCTATAGTTGTGTTGTGATATCTTCACTACAAAAAAAAGACAAATCCGTGACATTTTGGGCCGAACGAAATTTTTTCTGTCATGCTTATGACACTTCTATGATGATAATTGTGACAAAATGCGGTATCATCATAGATGTGGTGGGCTCCTACTTCTATGACAAAAAATCATGACAGAAAATGGGCTTTTCGTCCTAGGCAGGCCAGAGGCGCGGCTGCATGACATTCTTTGGGCCGTCCATGACAGAAAAAACCGTGGTAGAAGCGAGGGCGAGGAAAATATCGGGGAGTTTCCGATTACGGTGGGTGATCGGGGGCTGAGCGATGCGTGTTTCTCTCATACACGTATGCACGTGGGTGTGAGGCGTTGGGCTCTAACTGAACCAGAGCGAGGCGTTCACCTACTGAACTCGAGCGATTGGACTACAAGCTACGCGTTACTGAACCCGAGCGATCGATTGATCTGGCTGTTAAATGAACCGTATCGAGCGATTCCTTCGCTACTGCTGCTAACTGAAGTCGATCGAACGTGCTACCACTTGATGAACAATGAGCGTTGTTGGC